>NC_056732.1:998324533-998624533 GCF_019279795.1 Protopterus annectens | reverse complement strand
TTGTACCCAGTCAGACCTTCCCAGTAAATAAATATCAAATAAATAAAAATAAATAAAAAACCTTTGTGCTGACTGCACCTAAAAATGCTGTTACACTGTGTTTCCAAGCGAACAATGCCTAACATTTTACAAAAGTATTGTTTGTGCATATCTGCATACCTGAAAGGAGAACTCCACCTAAATGTGAAGTTTTTATTTCCAAAAAGTTATTTTCCTTCCCTATAATGCAATACTAAATGTGCCACATACAGAAAAAAAGCTTCATTTAATAATTATTCAATTTGTTTTATAACCAAAATTATTTTTGTTTGCTTTTCTTTGCTGTGTTTGTTTCTTCAGCTGTTACATCATGAAGGAATAGAGGGGTAGAGTAGTTAGGTTAGAATACTGATTCCAGCTACAGAGTCATTAAAAAGGTATGTTAAACACTGGCATTTAAATGTGCGTTATCAGCCACAGATGGCCAGCATCATACCTTAGATAAATATCAGGTGCAAATGGAGGGGAAAAAAACCTTCACTTGTTTACTGTTTTTTTGTGTTACATATTAATTGCCTCTCACTTTAATCAAACTGTAGTAGTGCCACAAAGGAAGAAAATATTTTAGTCTTACTCATAGGTGTATACTAGGCTATGGGCATGGGAGCCATTTTAAGCCTAGCCAAATTTACCAAAATATTGCTGACATGTTAATACCCCAATTAATTTTGCAATTATGATATAGGCTTGTACGCATCAAAATATTCAGAGGCTGACCCTGTCCTTTAGGGACATAGGTGCCAAATCAGGGACAAATTTGTGATTTCCCATCCATTGATCCAATTTAAGTTTAAATAAGGTAACAGGTGCGCTTTGCTTCACTAGGATGGGAATCCTGTTGCAGAGAAGGGGTAATATTTCAGACACATACCTGTCTCTGTAATATGCACTGTTTGTGTAGCACATGAGGTTTAGGTCCTTAGATCATGTTTTCTGTTTTGTGGGTGTGCAGCAGAACTATCAGTGTGGGACATACCTCTCAAATGTCCAGATTTTTGCCTCATATATTTGGTCTGTTCTACAAAAAATTGAGGTTTTCTTTTTCTAGATAATCACTGAGGATTGAAGTAATTAAGTAGTGACAGAAGTTTGAGTTTCTGACTTCAAGCCCTTCAGAAAATGCATGCTAATGCAAAAACTGTATCTTTTCAAATTTTTAAGATTATAAAATCAATATTTAAAACCTGTCCCTGTTTTTGGACATTTTCCCTTTCATTATATATGTTTTTTTTCCAGATTTCTTGCATTTAGAGGTTGAGAGGTATGGTATGGGATCAGAGGATGTCATGTGAGCTAGGCGTAGATTGGTATTCAAGAGTCTGTAGGAGACAGAGTACAAAGATATGGCTTTGAGACTGTCCTCACAGGACTTGTTATTTACTCCCTGTATTCTTGTTGTGAAGAACCTCTGTGGTCTGTCAAGCTGTTGCAAGTGCCAGGTTAGGTGCATGTCAAAGGGTACATTATACTCAATGACTGGTTTGATGAGAGCTGAGTACAGATGAAAAAATGACCTCCTTGGACCTGGATGCCTTGCACTTACTTATAAATTATGCAATGTAGAATGATTTTTTTCACCATAGTGGACACACGGTAATCAAAGGTCATGTTACTAGCAACATGCATTCCCAGATCCCTGACCAGGGTCTATATTATATCCTCGAACGCTTAAAAAAGCGAACGCTGGTTGATCGAACTTATTTTCGCAAAACTGCAAAATATCAAAGCAGCAAAAACTCAAATTTTTTCCTAGGGAAAGAATTTGGTTGTCCTTTTCTGTTGCTTTGGTATTTTCAGTGTTATGGTGGAAAGTTACCGGTCGGATTCAGGTAAGTGTGCGATTGTGTGGATGTGAGTGTTAGGGTGATTTAGGTGAGTTAGGGTTAGGGCACGGGTTTGGTGTGTGTGCGATTGAGTGGACATGAGGGTTAGGGCAGATTTAAGTGAGTTAGGGTTAGGGAGCGGGTGAGGTGAGTGTGCGATAGTGACGGACCTTAGGGTTAGGGTTTGGGTTAAGGTAAGTGGGTAGTTAGTGGTGTGTGCATAGTTTAGTGTAGGGTTAGGTATCAAATTTTAGGTGTAAGTGTGTGGATTTCTGTTTGTTTGGTGTGCTTGTGTTGTGTGTATGTGTTTTGGATCAGCGATTTTTTTCCCTGGGAAAAAAATCACTGATCTGACAGTTCGAGATTGTAAACTTTCGCTTAAATTAGGTCAATCAATCAGCGTTCGCTTTTTTAAGTGTTCGATGATATAATATAGACCCCCTGACCACTGGGTCTTCTTTTAGTGGTACATTATCAGTCTATATACACACACGTATGTATATAAGATTCACACCCTTTGTCATACACACACAGGCACACACACACAGGCACATACACACAGACACACACACACACACACACACACACACACACACACACACACACACACACACACACACACACACACACACACACACACCAATCTCCTACTAATATCTAAATATTATTTCTTGCTTACAGAATGATATCACACACATCTGATCATCTGACTCTGTTTCCCCACACGATCCCCCATCACTAGAAGCTACCAGTGTTTAGCACCTATGTGCTACAATACACCTTTTAGCTAAGTTTTACTAAAGCATCTGGAAGCCATAAAGCAAAAAAAAAATTTCTACTCTTCTTACAGGAGCTACAAACTATTCTCTAGCACAGACATTGTGATTTTGGCTCCATTCAAAATTGTGGGACAACATCTTTATGGCTTAACCCATAAAGCAATTTAATTTCAGATATATTTTAAAGTTGCCTGGACTGAGATTAACCTCTTCTCTTCCATTATCCTCTGTTAAAACATATACATTTAATTCAGTTACAATAACATATGTACATTTATTTTCTTTCCAACAGGGCACACTGTTGATACATTTTAACAGAAGCAACTTTACAAATACATTTTAAACACAATCATCTATACAAATCAGTTTGATACACAAATAACATAAAATTCTTTACAAAACTCCAGCTAGCTGTGCTAGTATATGTTACACATACACTGCCCAACTTCTCATGGCGTAGCTGGCAGTACCTCCTATCGTCATATATGCATATACATGTAAAAAAATATATCTATGTGTGTGTGTGTGTGTGTATATGTTTATATATGTGTGTGTGTATATATATATATATATATATATATATATATATATATATATATACATACATATATAAACATATACTCTCACACACACACACACACACACACACACACACACACACACACACACACACACACACACACACACACACACACACACACACACACACACACACACACACACACACACACACACACACACACGTATACTTCATATTTCAGGAAACAGGCCATTGGACAGGGCATGTGAGAGGTATATCCTATAGTTATACCTCTCATCATTTTAGCTCAAAAATTAGCTACAAGGCCAAAAATAAATAAGTAACTAAGGAAGTAATAAATAAATACCCATCCGAAAAAACACAAGAACAAAAAAAAAAAGGTTGAAAAGACTGCCTTAGATGGAAATAATGATGTTTATTAACTTACAAGCAAAATCCAGCACACAACAAGCTAAACTGATTAATAAACCCGTTTGACCACTGTTCTGACAGAAGGAAATAGAAAATAAACTCCTTGGCTCCTACTTAATTTAAATTACCACTTAAAACTAAAGTTAAAAGCATTAAAAGACCTTATGTGTTTCAACACTTTTGTCTTTATTTGTAAAAAATTTCATCAGAACTGAATAATTTACAACTGTTTCCTTCTTTTAAAACAACTTAATGAACACATCACAGCCAAGCCTTCTAAATTAACCAATAAAATGTCGCTACAGCCATTCATTTATAAAATGTTAAAGAACACCATTAATAAAACACATACACACACACAAAGTCTAAATGAACACACGCACCCTTAATTTATACACTCTAATAAATATTCAGTACATATTATTTCCTACTTAAAGATTTTAATTTTAAAAGGGGATTAACAGAAATGTGATCATTCAGGCCTGGCCACACTCTGGCATTCACAAACGATTGCCAATATAATTCCTGCCTCTCCAATTTCAGTGGCCACAGCCTTCCCCATTTATCAAACAACAATGTTTCAATTATAATAAATTTAAAAGTGTGATCAGAGTGTTCAGGCAAATGTAGTATTAATGTATTTGATTCACATTTCTTTTTGATATAATTTATATGTTCTAGTATCCTGTCCTTTAGTTTACACTTGGTTTTTCCTATATAAAATACAGAAGTAGCCCCACAAAAGGCTGCATAGACTACCCCCATTGTGTAGCAATCGAAATGCCCCCATATCAAAAACATTACATTATTAATAACAAACTCCTGTCCCTCTAAAGTAAACTTACAAGCCGAACAGTACCTGCACTTTGCCATGCTATAATTAATATTAAACCCAGCTTTATAAAAACTATTAACATTTTCTAAAGTAAACTTAAGATTACAGCTGTTTTTATAAACAACTTTGGTCTATCACCCACCATCTGTCCAATAATTCTATCTTCCATTAAAATTATCCAATTCTTCTCTAAAATGTTCTTTATGGTTAAACTATCAACACTAAAAACCATAACAAAGGAAGCTTTGCCAAAATGAAAATTGGCTACATTAAACTAATATGTCTCAGGATATCCTTGATTAACCGTAGAACTTGTCCTCATTTGATGTTTAATAATGATGTTATTCACGCCTAAGAAAGGGATAAAAAATTCACATTCACTTTTATTAATTACTTCTAACATAAGTTCACTGACCATTTTAGTTGGATATTCCCCTTGCCAAAAACATACAGTTTATTAAGTCACACTCATCCAAAAAATCATCAAATATTGACACCATCCAGGCTGTCCTAAAAAACTGACCTTTTACAACAGCCTGCTTCCGGTAAAATGGGTGACTACTATTATAATGAAGGTATGTATTTGAAAAGGTAGGCCACAGATAGATTTTAGGGAAAAAATGTTTTCCATTTTTATCTTTTTCCAACAGAATATCTAAATAAACTATCTGACTATTATTAATATGGTGGGTAAACTTTAAAAAGTTTGTTGTACAATTAATATAATCAAAACATTCATATAATAGCTCCATACTACCCTCCCACGCAGTAAATATATCGTCACTGAAATTTGTATATACATTATACTTTTCCATATAAGCAGAATTAAACACAAACTTTTTCTGCCATTACACCATAACTATATTAGCTTTCACCCCACCACATGGTGAACCCATAGCCACCCCTGTTTTTTTGCAAGAAATACTTATGTTCAAACATTAAGAAGTTATTCTTCAAAATCAGTTCCAAAAGTACTTCATAGGTGTTGATCCTCGGCTGTGAGACCCCTTTATCATATTCAGTAAACCACAAGACTCCTATATCATGTGGGATTACACAAAGATCTTTCACATCAATGGTAACAAATCTAATATTGTCTTTATAAACCAAATCTTTAATTTTTGATAAAAAATCCCAACAGACTTTACAAATATGGGTCTACCCCACTACTAAAGATTTTAACTTCTCATCCCAGAAAATAGCTAAAGGATGAGTTATAGAACCTCTAGCATTAACTACTGGCATCATAGAGGGTTTATCCAATTGTTTATGAATTTTTGAATGGTTGGCACAATGGGATACAATACTTGGAAAAAATGTAATCATCTAGATGCATTTGGCCTGCAATGAAGATTACTAACAAACACGGCACTTGGAAGCAATAAGGACCAGCTCACAGGCTTAACAGGCTGTTCATAGTAGTCTGGTATGTTTCGGCACTTTACTCTTCTCTGTGGGTTACTTAGGGTTTGGCCCCAATGAACATCATTCAAGGCACTTCTTATCTTCCTATATGCTGTGTTTAATTCATTCAATAAAGAACTTTCATAAATTTCATCAGACAACAATTCGGACATTCTTAAAACATATTGATTGTAACTCATAATAATTCACCCCTCTCTCTCTTAACTGGCCTCATAATCCTTAGATTATGTTTACACATATCAACTAGCAATTCTTTCTCTTCGGGAGAGAGCTTACTGTTTACCTCCGATCATTTACTTCTTAAATTTCAAATGTCAATTTCACACAATTTTTCATAACAAGCCAAGACAGGAAGAATGGGTGGATACATACCATTCAAGGCACTTCTTATCCTCCTATATGCTGTGTTTGATTCATTCAATATAGAACTTTCATAAATTTCATCAAACAACAATTTGGACATTCTTAAAACATATTGATCTTAACTCATAATAATTAACCCCCCTCCCTTAACTGGCTTCATAATCCTTAGATTATGTTTACACAGATCAACTAGCAATTTCTTTCTCTTTGGGAGAGAGCTTAATATTTACCTCCAATCATTTACTTTTAAATTTCAAATATCAGTCTCATACAATTTTTTATAACATGCCAAGACAGAAAGAATGGGTGGATTAAAAGTGCTGGACACTCTAACAGAATGTATAACTTCACCAACGTCATTACCAAGCAAGACATTTGAATTTAAATTTCCAATATGCAACATTAAGTCCATAATAGTACATGCAGCATTAGCAGGTTTCATTGGAACAGAAGTGAGACCAGGAGCACCAAGGTCCACAAAGAGCATATTAATATGAAAATTGGAATAATTATAAACATTAAAGTCACCTTTTGAATTCTTGAACATAGTATAACATGTGTTTTCCACTTGATATCTCTGATTCTCTATTGTGACCACTTCTGATACCTGTAGCCTCTGTTCTGTTGATTGGATTAGCCACCTTGGTCGGCCTGGGCATTCAATGTCTGACTCCATTGTTCGGATGAAGTTTGATAGATGTTGTGCCTCTACTTTATCCTCTCCAACCATCGAGGTAATTGCTGCTGGAATTGCTACTGTGGATAATAATGTAGTATATCTAAAGGGACCTCAGGATTTAAGGAATAGAAATGGGTATTGCCATTAACCTCTGTAGTGGACATATCCTCACTGTACCCCACATTCTGTCTATTAAACTTGTTACCCCACACCTAAGATGTTGGAGGGGTGGGGGTAAGCTGTCTGAGTGGTATACTTACGTCTGTCCTTCTCCAATTTTTTTATTTTCTTGTTCTTCATACTCACAATTTGCTTGTCAACACTTTTAAAAATACGAGCATAATCATATTTGACATAAGGTCATTTTGTGCTTTTAACTTTAGTTGTAAGTAGTAATTTGAATTAAGTTGAAGCAGTGAAGTTTATTTTCAATTTTTTTCTGTGAGTATTATCGGAACAGTGGTCAGATTTGTTATTCAGTTAAGTTTGTTAACTTGGTTAAGCACTTTCATTCTTTTACAATAAGAACTTCATCAGAACAAAAATGCACCATTTTAGTCCTTATAAAAATATTTTCTTAGTCTCATGATTCTCACAATTAACTCCTATGTGATTAATCTATTAAAATGGTGTATTAAAATATTAAAAATACCACATCCACCAAAAAAACTACAATAATCAGTAAGCTAAATTATTAGCAATAAAATGTTAAATGTTTGTGAATATTTCAAATGGAGGTATAATAAAAAACAAGAGCAGCAACAGTGATTGTCATGGTAAATTTACAGTTAAGAACAACTTTACATCACATGAACAACAGTAGTAGACTATTTAATTTTGAAGGAACATTGAAAGCAAAATTCTGCCAATTTGAAAAGTTGTTTGTTATACAGATATAGGAACCTATATTTGGACAGTGCATTCCTTGGGCAGAGATTTTCAGTATGAAGGGTTCAAAGGTTTTTGTACGTGTAAGTATCCCAATGGTTTAGTCCATTATTCTATTCTGTGTAGTGAGTTGATCAATTTATTTAACAGAACTTTTATAGAATTAATGGCATTATTAGTATTTTTTTTATTTTTTATTTTATTTAACATTTGTTTACCAGGAAAGTCCGACTTGGAACAAAGCCAATTTTCAGTGGAGGCCTGGGGAGAAATTCTCCAGATACATGTCTTTGTAATGTGGGAGAAAACTGGAGTACCCAAGGAAAACCCACACTAATGCAAGGAGGATATGCAGACTCTGCACAGAAGGCTCTCTAACCATGAATTGAACTAGAGAACCTCTTGCTGTGAGGTGACAACTCTACCGCTGCACCACTGCGCTGTCCAGTATGGAAGAGTTGGAGGTAGATGGCTAAATTAATGATAAGTTTCATCTTGAGATAAAGATTTACTTTTTAGATCTGTTGAAAAGGAATACAATGACATTTTTGTAGGGAGAACTCAAAGCGTGAGTTGATCATCAAATGGAAGAACAAAAAATAATTGGGGATAAAGATAACTTTGAGAAGTAATCGGTTTATCCTTTTCCTTTGGTTAAGAACAATAAAGTATTCAATACCATTGCCACAGAATCATTGGCAGCAGTATTGACTTTTATTGAAGTGTATGAGGAAGGAAGCACAGAGAATGTGAATGGGGAAGACACTTTTTTTAAAGGAATGTCAGTTGTGCGGGTCCAGCCATCTAGCTTCCAAACACATTCAAAACATGAGGAAAGAAACATATTGGGATCAGGACCCTTATATCAAGGACAAGGAACAGCAGAACAAAGGGAGATACAGGAATTGATATTGGTAGAGAGATGGGGCAAATGCAAGTTTGAGAAAAAACAATACAGGTACTGTCTATGGTCTTCAAGGATTGAAAATTTACAGCTACAGTTATTTAGATATTGATGAAGTGTGACTTTTTGTTTAAATAATTAAATAAAAAAATAATGGGGAGCAAAAACCCATAATGAAGGAAATAAATACCTCTTATATACTTGGAAGCTACTATAACAGGTTTTGAATTACCTGACATTTTCTGAAAAATCAAAACAAACCAAGCAACAGGAACCACAGCACTCGGACCAGCTCAGTAAATCCATTCACAATAAAAATAAAATGTACTACTGTGAACTTCAATAAAAGATAATCCAAACTTTAATAAAAAATAAGATAAAAATTAGAATGTAAGCACTTTCATTTTGAACGTTATTAAACTTCATCAGACAATGTACTAAAGTAAAATCATCATTTACATCCCCTCACAATCACATGATTGATAGCAAACCAATAAAATACTCCCAATGCCTCCTCTCCAAAAAGAATGGGTCATGATTTAAAAACATTCTTATTCATTATAATAATAGAGAAATAAGGTAAATTACTAAAAAGAAAAATCCATTAAAAGCCATCCTCTCAACTGTATAACATTTATTACACCTATCTTTTAAGGGCCCGGGTTTTTAAAAAGACAGCTATGCTAACCTGCTCATTAAGACTGGGCCATTTGGAAGCATTCCAATAAATTTGCCAGTGTGCTTGTCTGGTCTCCAAATGTACTTTCCATGCCCATGCACTAGCATCATGCTCAATCTGCTCCAACACAAAAAATTTAAAAGACTGTTCAGGAAATTCATGGATATGTCTATATAAAGCATTGGTACTTCTCATCCTACGAATGTCATACAGATGCTCATACACCCTTTCATGGAGCTTCCTCTTGCTCTTACCAATATAGAACCCCTTACATTGTTGACAAAGTGCCATGTATATAATTGCCTTACTGTCACAACCTCCTTTGATCGTCATTTTAAAAATATGATCCTTAATCACAAATCTATCCCCAGTATAGATATAATTACATGATGAGCATCTACCAGATTTGTACATACCTTGTCTTTTTACAGGGATGTGAGGGCCATTGTCAAAAATCTTAAGTATATGTCCTCTTCAATACACTATAATACAACTATGCCCCACCCTTTCCTTTACAAATCTGTCATCAGTCAAAATACTCCAGTTCTTGAAAAATATGGAGATGATAAATTTACTGTACAACTTAAAAGGAACTATAAGAGCCCAAGTTTGAGTTACCTCAACTTCACCCGAGTTATGAAATCCAACATCAGCTTGAACCGTGCCAGTATGCAGTGGAGCAAAGTAGACAGAATTCCTCTTGTGTGTTACTTCAGCAATCATCTCATCAATCAAACCCTCTGGATAGCCCCTATTCAAAAACAAGGATTTCATATTTTCACATTCTTCCTTAAATTGATTGTCCAATGTTATCGCTTGAGCTGCATGAACTAGCTGACCTTTCACCACCGCCTTCTTCAGAAAATAAGAGTGTGTGCTGGTAAAGTGCAGCATAGTGTTGGAATACATGGGCTTCCTATAAATACGGGAAATATATCTATTGCTGACTAAGTCCTTCTCCAGTAGAACATCCAAGTAGGGGATAGACTTTAATACAATACAATGTGTAAAGGAGAAAAAGTTAGTTATACTGGTAATATATTCCATGATAGCAGAGATCGCCATCTATTTGCCCTTCCAGATAATGAAAATGTCATCCAGGCAATGGAGATATAACCTGAAAGCAGACTTAAATGGTGAGTCATGGACAAATCTATATTCCCATTCCATCATAACTAGGTTGGCAAAAAGGGGGCCCACAGGCAACCCCATAACTACCCCCTCCTTCTGGAGGTAGTACTTGCCGTCAAACCATATGAAGTTATTTCTCAAAATCTGCTCCAATAACTCCTTGTACAAATTAATAGAATGCTGTTCCAAATCGTTCCTGTAAAAATAATCCACAAACCAGGACAGCCCATCTGCATGTGGAATAAATTTCATGACTATTGTGATAAAAAAAAAAAATCATCCTTGTGGTATTCACTCCCTTTTATTTTATCCAAAAAGTGCCAGGAATCTTTACAAAGTGTCTCCTCTTCTTTAAGAAATGTCTTCAATTTAAAATCCCTAAACTTTGCATTGGCACTAGTGGTCGAACCCCTACCATCCACAATAGGTTGCATGGGTGGGCCCTGAATGCTTTTGTTGATCTTGGGGACCCCAGACATAGTAGGGGTCCTAGGTGCCAAGATGATGAATTAGTTATGGAACTCCAATGTAATCCTTCTGTCTATAAATGCTGAATCTAGGGATGATTTATTTGACAAGTACTTTTGCCACCATAGCTGCATCTGGATTTTTGGTTGGAAAGGCTTCCACCCATCTGGAAAACATATCTACAATGACAAGACAATACTTCTTATTTTCACATTTGTTCAATTCTATGAAATCCATACAGATAGTGTGAAACAGATATGGTGGTGTAGGGAAACTCCCTTGCTTGGGCTTTATCGCCCCCTGTGCTTGATGTTTGTTACAAATCTGACACATCAAACAAAATTTTTTAGAGTAGTTTGTAAATCCGTACGTTGTGAACACCTAATTCACCAGCTGTACCATCCCCCTCTGTTGAGACATGGCACTGCCCATGGCTCAACAAAGCTGCATATCTAAACAAATTAGATGGTAGTATCGGTTTCCCTTCTCTAGAGATGTACAGCCCCTTTTCGAGAATTGCTCCTCGTTTTACCCATCGTTGTTTTTCAGCTTGCATAGTGAGTGTCTGCATTGTTTTTAACATTTCTAAGTCTAAAATCTCAGAGGGTTGTAATTCCTCATATAAAAGAAATACTTCTGTGGCTGCTTGTTTTGCAGCTGTATCAGCTCTCGCATTACCTTTTGAAATCCTATCTTGTTGCTTGGTGTGAGCTGTGCATTTACAAATGGCTACTTTCTGAGGTAACTGAATAGATTCTAAAAGATCTAAAATAAACTGTGCATGATTTATAGGTTTGCCAGTAGATGTTATCATTCCCCGTTTTTTCCACTGTTGCGCAAAAACATGTACAGTAGAAAAAGCGTACTGGCTGTCAGTAAAAATGTTTACACATTTACCTTTTGCTAAGGTACATGCCCGTGTCAGGGCAATCAATTCTGCTGCCTGTGCAGATAAGTTGTGTGGTAAAGGTTTTGCTTCTATAATGTCAGAATCAGAAACTACTGCATATCTTACTAGGCTCTGTCCTGCAGGACCCCTTTTGCACGTGCCATCCAGGTAGTATGTCACCTCAGCATCATCCAAGGGGACATCCATGAGATCTTTTTTACATAGTGTCTTTTGCTCAATCACCTGCAGGCAGCAGTGTGGTGTGCCATCTGCAGGGGTCGGGAGCACAGTAGAAGGGTTTAAAGTCGTACATCATTCAATTGTCATGTGAGGTTGGCTCAACAATATAGTCATACAGGAAAGATGCCTAGCAGTGGAAAGATATGCCACCTTTTCTTGTAGTAAAATAATTGCGACTGCATGAGGCACTCTCAAAGTGAGAGGGTGGAATAAGATTACTGAGGCCGAAGCCTGTACTGCCATTGCAGCTGCCACTACTGCTTGTGCACAGTGGGGTAAGGATTGTGCCACTGGGTCTAGTTGTGATGAATAGTAAGCAATGGGGCGTTGCTTATCTCCATGCTGTTGTGTTAATACTGATATCATGTAACCCTGCTTACAATCTACAGTTTGGAAAAAAACATTTATGATAGTTTGGCAATCCCAGAACTAATGAGGACGCTATTAACTGCTTCAGTTTGCAGAAAGCAGATTCTGCTTCTGGTGTCCATTGTAACAAATCCTGCGCTGCCATAGGCTTCTTATATATAAGGTCAGTCAGAGGTGCAGATTCCAAAGCATAGTTTGGAATCCAGCTCCGGCAAAAATTAGTTGTACCCAGGAAAGACATAATTTCCTTCTTGGTAGTGGGTTTTGGTGCTTGCAAAATTGCTACCTTTCTGTCCTCATCTAATGTTCTGCCTTCCTTGGATATTACATATCCCAGGTATTTAACTTGTTTTCTCCAAAGCTGCAGGTTACTTTTATTTACCTTATGTCCTTCAGCGGCTAAAAATTGTAGAAGTGCTATGGTGTCTTCTCTACAATCCTGCTGGCTGGGGGCTGCCAGCAAGATGTCATCAACATAAAGTAAAATCTGACTGCCTCTTGGTGGGGTGAATCCCGCCAAGTTGCTTGCCATTTCTTGTGAAAATATCGTTGGGCTTTCACAATATCCCTGTGGTAGTCGCGTATATATATACCTTTTCCCCCGAAATGTGAATGCAAACCAATACTGGCTGTCAGGGTGTATTGGTATCGAAAAGAACGCATTGCTAATGTCTACCACAGAAAAATACTTCTGTTGAGGTTTTAAATCGTTCAACAGGGTGTGTGGGTCTCGCACCATGGGTGCTCTTGGTATTACTGCATCATTTACAGCTTGTAAATCTTGGACCATATGCCATTCTCCATTTGCCTTTTTGACTGGAAATAAGGGTGTGTTACATGGTGCATCGGGAGATTCTATTAGTATCCCTCCTTCAAGTAAGGCTGCTATAATAGGCTTTATTCCTGCCTCTGCATCTTTTCTTAAGGGATACTGTCTTTTCTGTGGTCTAAATGCTGACTTTGGCGTGATAGTAACTGGTCCTACTGTACGAATGAGTCCTACATCTGACTTCCCTGTCGACCAGAGAATCTCTGTTATATTTTGTAAGGCATTTTCTTCCTCCTTTAATAGGAGTGTCAATCAGCTGTCTTTGCTAGGCTGCAAGTGCACAGCTGGGTTGGTCTGAGTTATCCAATTCAACTTCTGTATTTGTACTCCCTGTTCTGACAGTTCTAGTTCTGTCTGTTTCTCCCATCTCGTAACTTTTTCTCCTAGGTCTGCCCATTCTATATTTCTGTTTTTTGTCAAACTAACGTGGTAATCGATTAGATTTCTAAAGTGCAAAGAATTCCTGGGGCAATGAACAGCTGGCTACACTGTTCCCTTCTGTGTCCCAGTACAGGTTACGCAATATCAGTCTATTTGCATGATTCTTAAACAATTCTTGCTTATATTCCTTATCAGGTTCTGGTGTGTTACAATAATACAGGGTACAGTGCAACAGTTGTTGCTTATCAATGTCAAGGGAGGGGAACTTGCTGATGGCTACATTAATTAACTCTTCGGTTACAGTTCCTGGACCAGTCGTAACCACATCTTGGCTGTACCAATAAAACATTTCACCCTCCGATTGCACTGCAAAGGTATCAGTTTGTCACTGTGCTTCCATACCCTGCATGGTTGGGACTACTGCTATGCCAACTAACTGCATAAGGTCTCTGCCCAAGAGGTTTACTAGGCATTTTGCAGAAAGAACAATTTTGCTTTTTTATGTCAATCCTGAAACTGGATCAGTTATTGCAATGTTACGGGACTAAGGCTCCCGATACAGCTGTCCATTAGCTGCTTTAACTAGTATGTAATCAGGTGACTTTGTGTTTTCTGGCAGTTTGGAGGGATGTATCAGGGTTCGTGATGCCCCTGAGTCACACAAGAATTTGACTTCCCTCCCTTCTACCAAGAGTGTAACTTCTGGTTTTGTGTCTGCTAAATAGAGCTCCAAGCTCAATAAAGCTAGGTCTAATATTTCATCTTCTTCATTGTCACTAACTTCCTGCACTTCCTCTACTCCCTCTATCACATTCTCATTTATTCCTTCTTCGCTAGCCCCTTCTAGTGATTCCTGACTACCATATAGCCAGTCCTCGCCCTCCTTGTCTTCCGTTGTTGCCTTCTTATTTTTCCTGCAATCCTTTGCCAAGTGTCCCTTTTTACCGCATTTAAAACATTCTCCCCTTTTCTTTCGCCCTTCAAAGTCCTCTGATCACTGATCAGATTGTTTGTTTTCCTGTGCATTTTACATGCCCTTTTTCCCAGACTGTACGATGTAAACTTCTGCTCCATCTTCTACAGCAAATACTTGAGCTTTCTTTTTCTTTTTGCTATTAAAATGCCTTTCGGCATGCCTAGCATATTCAAGTAATGATTGTAACCTGCTCGTACGATGATCTACCATGTGTTTTGTAATAAAACTGCTTATAGGTGCAATACTGCCCTTTAAAAATGCATTCTTTAACTGCTGTTCATATGGGGAATCTTGTGTTTGATCTTCAGGAACCTGCATTCCACAGTGGTTATTAAAACACTCTAATAGTCTGGCATAATACCGATCAATAGTTTCACCTTCTTGTTGGATGCATTGATTAATGCAAGTCCAGTCTGCCCCAGGTTTCCATTTTTCAGAGATGCGGTCTGTTAGACCTTTTACTCTAGTGTCTAATTCTGTGCTGCTATGTGGGAGGGGTCTTTGTGCAGCATCACGGGGATTCCAGTTCCCACTAATCATATGCCAGTCTGGACCTACAATTTGTCTAACCGCCTTTTCTACCTCTTCTCCGTTCAAGTTATAACTCAGCCTCATTCCTTGTAAATCTTCAGAGAATTTTCTAAAATTAACCTTTGAATGGGGAATTCCCTCAGTGGCTTTCCGGATGTCTTCTGGAGTCCAAGGTCTGTACACTAAAATAGTTGGGTCCTGATTGTCTTGACCTGCCTGAGGGTTTGATACTTCTATAAGTGGGCATATTTCTTCTCCTTCACTTATAGATCGTGAATTTTTAACCATTTGCCATAACTCGATGCCTTCATTTGAGTTACCTGCCTTTGTTCGAGACCTGGTCTCGAAGGGATCTCTAATAAATGGTTTTATTTTCATAATGCTTCTATCTTCAGTGACCACAGGATATCATGGGGGTGGACTAACCTGTTCACTTGCTTCATATTCTGGTAAGGGAGGCGGAGGTGCTGATGCTATTACTAAGTTATTGTCCTCCTTATCTAGAAACATTGCTTTTGAATTCTTGTTCTTTAGTTCCCTACGGTTTACTTTACTACCTGTGTGCCTGAGGGATTCCTAATCGATGTTGCTTTTTTACCCGACCTTTGGAATCAGTTTTGAGCTGTTTGACAAGTTTGATAAGCGAGGATTTCTCTAATTTCCCATCACATTCGTACTTATTAACCCATTTTGAATAATATTTAATATTGGCGCGCTGCATCTACATGTATTTTGTGTCTTCTGTTAACGGCGGATCTTGGGGTCTTTTTGTGCAATTATTACCCATTTTGTTCTACCCTTTTATCGTTACGTAACTTCTCTTATTTTTTAACGTGGTACCACGGATTTTGTTATAGTCTCTAAAGAATGACTGCCTACTTGTTCTGTTTCTCCTGATCTATGACAAGACAGTAATCTTTTTTGTCCCTGATTTGTAAGAAAAATACAGTTCATAGGTTCATAGGTTCATAGGTTGGTACTAGGCTATCAGCCCTAGGGCCTATACAAGCCTAGCCATAACAATTCCCTGGCTATTTCTTCCCACATTATTTACTTTCCTGGACCCCTGTCTAGCAGGGCGACTGACGTGATCCCTGGGGTGAATTTCCTTTCTCCCATCCAATCGTCAAGGTTCCTCTTGAAGAGGTCCAAAGAGGCACTCTGCTTGACATGTATGGGCAATCTATGCCAGAGTCTGGGGAGTCTCTGGGTCAGGAACCTATCCCTGCAACATGTTTTGTTTATTGTGATGACAAGGTTTAGATCCCTGGAGCGTGTAGCTCTGAGGGATTGGGATTTCTTTAAGTGTAGCATGTCCAACAGCTCTGGATTTGACATGGCCTTGTATGTTAAGCAGAGATCGCCTCTGAGTAGACGATATGCGACAGAGTATAGCTGGAGTTTTTTAAGGCGGTCAGAGTAGGGCATCTGCTTTAGGCCTGTGATTCTTTTAGTGAGGTATTTCTGAGGCCTTTCCAGTTGTTGCAGATGTCTTGAGAGGTACATACCAAATGGGGCATTGTATTCTATAATGGGTCTAATGAGGGATGAGTACAGTGGGACAATGACCTCCTTTTTTCTGGATGAAAAGCCCTTCGTGATGAGGTGTGCCACATAAAAGGATTTCCTGACTGTTGTGGCAATGTGGTTATCGAAGGTGAGACCACTGTCCACCTGTGTCCCTAAGTCTCTTATCACACTTTCTGTGTTTAGTGTACTGCCACCTATATGGTAATTCAGTCTAACAAAAACAATACTCATCTAGTCCCTGATCTAAACAGAAAACAGAAAAAAGTAGATTCGCCTTACCTGAGCCTCACGTGATTGATCACCGATTCGTGGAGACCCGTCCTTCAGTCACAGATCAGAAAGTGGCTGGCCTCTTTTGAACGACAATTCAGACGGAGGACTTTTCAGATAAGAAGAACCGATTTGGTTTCTTCCCCGTACAGTTTCAACCACCTGGCCCATCTGATCTGAGGTGAAGAGAGGGCTCCAGCTTGAAGGACCAATCTGTCAAAAGAAAAAACTTCAAAGACCAATTCACGTTAGGTTCAAGCAAGGCACCCTTTATTACTTGCAGCAAGGAGACAAAACATGTTTGCACAAGGTTTGTCTAAATGATTAATGACTAGTATGTTATACTTATACAGTTCTCTTTCTGTCACATAGAAAATGTTACATTCTATTGCTGACGTAGTTAGACACAGCTTTCTGTATGTTCTATAGAAAATATTGTTAGACTTATTGCTGACCAAGTTAAAATATCTGTCATTCTGCAAAACATTTTGAGAAAAACAACCTGGCCTTGGGTTTATGTCAGTCTATTTCAGCATTTCAATTCTTCTATTGTACTGTTCTGATACATGTGTTACATTTTACCTAGATTCAAGGTACATTTGTAGCTTTAGTACAAGTAATGCTGACTACGGTTTAAACTTTCAAGCATCTATTGTTTTCTTTATCAATAGCTCCTAACAGCTGCATGTTTTCTCATGGCATAAGCAGAAATCAATATCCCTTTGTTAATTTTCATGACATTAGCAGAAATGAATTACTTCTTTTGTTATTTGCTGACATTAGCAGAAAATAGAATGCTTCTTGTTAAGTTTCTAATGGCTGTGCAGATTCATGCAGTGTGAACAGAATAAATGTATTAACCCTTTTAAATCTCGAATGCACTAACTGCACTAAGCATGCATATTACTATTACATATTTTTCTAACAGTCAAATATACCATTAACTTGATTCCCATTGGAGCCAAACCTTCTATTTCCCCAGTTCTGTGAATTAGGTGGATTAGGGTAAGCAACACCTTGTTGATGCGTCACCCAATTTTCTGAAAAATAAAATCTGAAATTCAAAAGTTTACATTATTTAGTGAATGCAAGCTCCAGTGGTTTGTGGGAGAAGATGTGATACATGTGCAAGTACAGGTATGGTTTGCTAAAAAGAAATCCGGGTTTCCTGTGTGATTGCCATTTGGATTGGCTCTAACTTTAAAAAGTCTGCTGACTAAGCAGAAATTAAATGGATAGAAACAGTAAGATGAGACATCCAGAAAGAATAAGATCACAGGTATAATGTAACCTGATTGGCAAAAGCCTAGGTAATGTCAGCTTTGTTGCAGAAGGGGATCATTGCTTAGGAAATGCCACCAGTTCCTGTATTCTAATTTGAAGGCATTCCACTCTATACAGAATATAAATCAAAATGGTGTTGACTGCCAAAAACAACAGGATTGTGTGAGCAGATCAACCAGATAACTTTATTAGAATGTATGGTTGCAGAGCAGTTAATGTAACCTGGCAGGATAACCGCTGTTTCTATCAGACCACATACAGCAACTCTATGCTTGTAGGTACAGATTGATAGTGAAGAGTGCTATGGGTTAATGAAATTTAAGTAGAAGCCTGTGCTGTGTGTGCTTTTTATTTGTAAGCTTAGATACATAAAAGCTGTGTTTATCTTTAATTCTTCACATGCAAGCACAATTATGGAATGCTATGACTGCATTTGTGAGTTAGTGTATCATATAAAACACTGAAATCTGCTTTTAAAGTGAAAAGCTCACATATGACCTCTAGGTGTGGTTAAGACTTTAAGGCATTGACAATATAGGTATCAGTTGAACCATACTGCACTTACCGTGTATTTATTAAGTTGTCATCAAATGTCATAGAGAAAAGGAAGAAAAGGTCACACAGGCTATCTTGATTTATTTAACAGCTGGCACTGAGCAATTCTGGCTCATTTTCAGTCACATTCCAGAACATCATTAAAAAGAATGGGTACATTTTTACTAGGGATAAAAGGAAATTATAGTATTTCTAAAACACTTGCCAAAGGATATGTAACTAAACACATAGTCCTAGTTGTAGCCTTCCAAGTGCACCATGAAACAACACTGCAATCTTCTGTATACAAGACATGATCACAGTAGAAAGGGAGCAGCATTTAATCTCTGGGAAAATCCATGCTGTAACTTACTTTTTGACCGTTTAAGAATCCCATTTGTAAAACATTCCACCAAAATCATATCTGCCTGATTTAGTGAAGGTTTACATGAATTTTACAGGATGTCATCTGTTTGTAAAAATAAAAGGCAATGGTGAAAAGAGGAAGCAGATTTTCCACAGTACTCCTAATTATTCAGAATATGCATGCTTTTAATTCCCTTTAGAGCCTTAGCAGTGAACTAATACTGGTGACAGAGGAGGATGGATAAAACTTCCATCTACTACCCTGTGACATTCCCTTCAGTCTAACTAGACAAAGTTCATTTGTATTTAATTAAGTTAGAATGTTATTCTTAACACTTATTCACACATGACATCAAAGTGCATAGTTTTAGGTTAAGTATGTTATAAAGCATTTTAATTCCCCTTCATGCTTACCTCATGTCTAAGAATTTTGTCCATTGTCTGCTGTCTCATTTGCTTCCTTTGTAAGTAAAAACTTGGTGCGGAGCCTGTGGGCTTCATGTGCTGCAAGGTTTGGCACTTGAGTATCCTGTTGTACCTTCTTATTCATTGTTTCTATGGTGGACAGGATGCAGTGAGGTCAGGGTGTGAAACATGCATTTGATTCTGTACATATGACCTGTGACAGATCTTCACCCTACACAGGAAGTGGTTGTATGCAAAATTTCCGCATTGTCTTCTACCCCAAGACAGATTTTCAACCTGGAAAGGAACTGGCTACATGCTACATGCCCCAGTTCTCCCCCACCTCCAGAATGGATCTTTGACCTACATAGGAACTGAGTGCATGTAAAATGTCCCCATTGTCCCTCACCAGGCAACTGCCAAGCAAAGCAAAAATCCATTACTACCTCTGACAGAGGAGATCTTAGATGACTAGCTTTTTCTTTAACGTTTCCTCTGCAGTTTGCCAGCTGGCCTTAAAGCACACAGAGTGTTTTTCAAATCAGATCTTGCCATTACAAAACTGAGTATGATTTATTTCCCTTTAGTCTTTGTTATAGTAGAATGTGTTTTTATTAAAGTATCCTCTCCCCAGGCCAGGATTGTAGTACATGATTATTTCTGTAAATGTTTCATTTTGTCCTATGCCTTCCATAAATATGGTAATTCACTTATACAAAGCAGGTATCTCTATATCAGCCTGAGTATTTTGCAGCTGGTGTATTTTGTCAGTAAAATATATATATATAGTTTGCATCCAGCAGTTTAAAAACTAGTCTTTTGTATTAATTAGTGATTAAACAGTAACATTAGTTAGAGTTCTTCAGGTTAGAAAGGGCAACAAAAATAATAATTACTGATCATCTGTAAATCGGAGGGGGTATTTGAGTAATACGAAACAGGTTACAATATTTATGAAAGAATATCAGTTTTCCAACATGTTAGTTTTCTAAAGAGGGTCAATAATATTCAGCTTCTTAAAAATATTGGTTAGCTTGTAAGGTAGAATAAAGCAAGTAAGTTGTCCAAATATAATACACAAACAAAGAAATTCTAGTTAGCTAAAAGTCTTAAGATTATTAATCAGAGAAAAAAATGGTTCTACTTTATAAATTCATCTGACCATAATCGCTTAACAGCAAGATGACATCTAAAGTTTAGAACAGCGAATATCGCCTCTGGGAAACTAACCACTTGGCCACCAGTGACAAAAAACAAAACCTAAAGACATTTATCACACCAAAGTGGGGAGCTATGCCCCCCACACTCCCTGCACTTAGATATTCCAACTCCGAGATCGCACTACAGTGGAGAAAAGGGCAAAGGTCATCAGTGGTGGCCAAGTAGTTAGTTTTCCAGATGCGAAATTCGCAGTTCTGAGAATTTGCTGTTCTAAACATTAGATGTTCCCCCGGATTCACTATTCTTCCATGCAGGACTAGCTTAGTCCTGCATGGAAGTGGCCGTTTAGGAGCAGGACGGTAGTGCGCCATGCATATTAATGAAGGCCCGCTGCCTGAACTCCTAATCTTACATGGAGCATGTAAGAGTGCAGGGGGCATGTCTGAGAACAGAGCTCTCAGAATATATACGCCCCTGCAATGAAGAACAGCAGAAAGCCCTAAAAGAATGAGTGAGACTGCTCATAGGTGTCCGCATATCCCCAGTAACATCCCTCCATGTGTACAAGAGCAATAGTAAACACAAACAATATAAAGATACTTTTAAATTTTATGAAACAGATTAAATTTAACCGTAGGTGTGCAGGTTTGCCCATCGCTTAGCTACAATTAATGCAGCTTAAATGGCAGAAGAGGATAAAAAGGAAAATATATGCAAATGCAGCAGTATACAAATAGTGTAGTGGGCAGAGCATTCTCCTTACGAGCAGTCATTCCTGGTTCGAGTCCCACTGCAGCACATTCCATTTTCAATGTTAAATCACGTTATGACCAATATTTTTAGTTGCATAACCTACTAAATAACATATATTTGTGAAATGAAGTACTGAATTAAATGCAGATGTGAGGTGTCAGTGTCAAAATGTTGCAAAGTCCACAGACAATCACGTGCCCCATACAGTATATGTACACAGGAAGCAGGGATACAAATGGAAGATAAAATGTGTAATGAAAGATAACACCATACAGCTTCCAAATCCCCCACCTTCCCAAGAACCATTAGACATTACTTTCTAAATTTGTGCAGTGGTAAGTGGGAGTAAGCACTAGTAAGCAAGTGTAATCACTATTAAGCAGCAGTAAGTGGGAGTAAGCATATGTAAGCACCTGTAAGTGGGTTTAATCCCGTTTGCACAGGGGTAAGCAATGTGCACACAGGTTAAGCAATATGGAAGCTAACTCTCTGTAAGCATATTTTATCGAAGGTTAGCATAGCCTACCCTCACGCAAACCTGCTTACTAGTGCTTAAAAGTGCCTTAATCACTCTGTATCCAACAGCCGCTGTTCTGCACAGCAACAGAATGAACAGCCTTGCAGGTCTTAAACCCAGAACCCTATACACTATAGTCACAGTAGTTAACCACCAAGCCAGCACAGCAGTACATAAGACTGCGGTATCACCAAACAAATCCTCACTGTAGTAAAATCAAACTGAACATGTGAAAGGAATCAGTATATAGTCATATGTTTTATAACCTCCTACATAACATAAATATGTGAACTGGAGTACTGAAGTAAGCCCAGATGTGAGGTATAATTGTAATACAGTGTTGAAGTCCTCTGTTAAACACAAGGACCCCATACAGTGTGCGTACACATGAATCATGGATACCAGACATATATATAAAATGTAATGAATAATAAATAAATGCTAAAAAGCAAATATAATGCAAAGTAAATATTAAGCAATGCTAAGCATTGCACAGGCCAGCTTAGTAGGTGTAAGCAATGTGTAGGCCAGCTAACTCAATTTGCCCAGTGGTACACCCCTTTAAACAATGCCAACCTTAGGTAAGCAGGTTTTCCCATAGCTTAGCCTTTTCAAAACCATTCAGTCATGGCAAAGTGTGGGAAATCGACCCTACTTAAACACAACAGGCGGGAATACATCTTTTAACTGGTTGTAGCTTCCCCTTCCAGGCACCATGTCAGGAAGGGGAGAGGGAGTGTGCTCTCCGGCGCAGTGCTGGGGCATCCAGGAGTCCAGAGTCATGGCAGGACTCCTTGTCAATGACCATGAGCAGATACTGCTGCAGGGCTAGTACCAGGGTTTCCAGTATAAAGTGGAAGCCTGGGACTGTCTCCCATAACCTAACCAGTGCCAATGGCATACCCCGAAATAGTGAGCAGGTTAGGCATCACTATGCCGACCTGAAGCAGTGAAAGGGGGATCTCTTGGATCAGTGGATCCAAGAGGCTAGGAGAGCAGGGGTGGTCCCAGCTGTATGTAAGTATCACTCCATTACCTGTTTAATAATTGCCAGCTCATGTATATTATGGATAGGTATGGCTAAATATTCCTCTTATGTCCTTCACAGCGGCAAGTGAGAGGGTCGCAAACCAGAAAGCCCATGGATGTCGCTTGGAGAGGTTGCAAAGCGAGGTAGGTTAGTAATACTCTTACATGTACTGTCATAGGAAATAAATCTAAAAGTATTAGTAAGTTAATTGCCAGTATAAAACCTGTATTGTTTAAGGCAAGTACTGCATACACCAGAGAATATGGCAGGAAGAGTCTCATATAGATTGCATGTAAATAAAAGCATAATAGCCTGACAATAAAGGTCTAACTAAACTGCTGGACTGCATGTGTTTACTCTGGTATCATATGGTAATATAGCTTGTAATCACTTAATAGTACTGCTGTATTAAGCACTGTTACCCACACTGTGCAACATAAATAATAAAATGTCTAGGAATGTCTGTATATGTCTGCTGTAATCCCCAGAGGTCATTTAGTACAACTGAGAGACACATAGACAGAAAACAGTGAAAAGGCAGACAACAAAATCTGAATAGCACATGCAACTGAGACATGAACTGTTGTATTTGTAGCACACACAGCCATGGTTCAAATCCTGGGAGTGGTAGTAGTCTGCATACAGAATCATACCCCACAACTGTACAGATATGTACAGAATGTCCAGTAAACTTACCTATATCTTCTGCCTGTCACTCTGTCCCCCTGGGAAATCAGTGGGATGATCCCAGATGTATAGGCAGCAAACAAGAAATACAACTGATTGTCACACATCTATAAGAACAAACCTGTCACTCTAGCAACTCCCAAACTGTTATGAGAGTAATAAGTCAATTATGTCCCATCTACACCCCCATGTTGTCAAGCTGTGACCAGAATGTGTACAGTAACAGAGTGAGATGTATGTGCATAATACTAATGTGAAATCTGGTACTTTGTGTGGCAACATTCAGGTAGTGCTGACAAACATTGCTCCCACAGGTCCGTCAGATATGAACATTGTGCCGAGAAATAAAAGCTTGATACCCTGTACTGGTACTGTTTACTTTGGTATTGTATGGCATTGTGAGTGTTGCAGTTGCTCTGAATAATACGGTATCATTGATCACTGTCACCCACACTGTGCTACATAATAAAACTGTCTAGGAAATCCTGTATAAGAGTGTTGTAAGTCACTAATGGTTGAAGAGGGCAATAGTCTACATATGTCCTGGATCACCTGCATGTGGTCAAGACATGGCCAGAGTCTGTGCAAAAAGAGATGGACAGGTATGTGTGTAACATCAACCTGGAATCTAGGAGTATGTGTAGAAACAGCTAGTGTTAACAAACAATTCCTCCACAGGTATACCGGGTAAGAGTAGGGTTACCACCTGTCCCACTTTGTGAGGGACAGTCCCTCTTTGGGCAGTTGTGTCCTGCAAAAAAAAATTGTAAAAATTGCAAATGTCCTGAGATTTTAGGGTAAAATTATTTCCTATATTATATGTAATAGTTACATAAAACAGTTATTCTGTATCTGAAGCACCTACATGTTATAAGAAACAGAATAAGCAAATAAAATGCTAAAAGAACAAGCTTTTATTTAGGCAAAAAAGTGAAATGATGTCCTTTGTACTGGCCGTGGATATGTTTCAGCCTACAAAATCTGATGTTTGTACCAAAAACATCCCACTTTTGGCATTTGAAAAGGTGGCAACCCTAGGTAAAAGGTGTATACTGCAGGTAAAACCAGTCCATGTATATAGTTGTGGAAAGCCATATCACTGTCCAAACTAAGGCAATAGGGTAGTGTAGTAATACTTGTAAGGTACAGATAACAGCACTGACTAGGAAAGTAATGTGAACTACAGGAGTATGCTAGTTGTTAATTGACATCTTTCTCTCCCCCCACCATATCTCCAACAATACACTAAATACCCACTTCAAATGGTACAAAATGACTCCACTGTAATGTTGGGACATATGTCCTATTGTTTGATAATTATATAAATATTTTTCTATGCATGTGCTATGTTGAAATACTCCAACATTGGTGGCATGGTGCCATCAATGTACCTGCATGCTGTTGTTATTACCACTGTGGTCCCATATATGCATGTGTTCCATTTGATATGCAACTGTTCCATAACTGTCTAGGTTAATGGGAATATCTATGCATGCTGTTATACCTAATCCTGGAATGTGTTGACTATTACTAACCCACACATGTTGATAAACCATTGCAAGTATGGGAATGCAGGTCCCAGCAGACCCACCTGTCCCACCTCAGCTGGCCATGGCACTGGGCACCAGCACGTCTGGGGTCCAACCTGGACCTCCTTATTCGTTGGTCCTGCACCACCTTCGGGTGGAACCACCTCAAGGGATGGGGCTCATCCCCCTGGGAACCTGTCACCTGTCGCCAGTTCTGGGTCGTGGTGCATAGTGTGCTCTGCAGGGAGGTCAGAGTTCTGCTATGCCAGCTCGAGGGCCGCGTGTCATGACTAGAGGGTCGGCCTGGTTCTCTGACTCAGCCCCCAGCACAGCCACCTTTGAGGCTGTGAAGGTACAGTGGTGACTGCCCATGGGTGGGGCCCTCAGTTCCACTGTCTCCACTAGGGGGCTCATGGCCTTCCGATTTCCCCTCCCCATCAATGTGTTTACCCCCACATGTGTCATATACCACCCCTGTATGTGTCTTGTTTGTCTTGTCTCTTAACCTACCTAACCTTCCTCCCCAAATATACCTACTATCCCTTCCCAACATCCCACTTTCACATGAAAAAAAGGGCAATCTGTTCCCAAAATAAAACATCGCCCCATACATAGCTGTCCATTTCGCACACGTGTCCACTGGACACATGTAATCTGATCTAATTGGCATCGCAACATATTATTGTTGTCCTCCCCCCTCTTTCATAGGTTTGAGTGTCCAAATCTAGCTCCACATTCAGTGTATATGCACAGCTGTTGCTGTAGAAGAAATGGGCAGCTATGGACCTTCCCTACACCCTCCTGCACATCCCTAGCTATTTTCCCTACTGTCTTTCCCTCTTTGTGCCCCTATTTCACAACTTTCCTATCAACCCTTTTTTCTTTTCTTTTAAAGAAATTAGTATGGGGATAAGCGGGAGTAAGCACTTTTAAGCTGCATTAAGTGAGTTTAAGCTTGTTTACATGGGGGTAAGCAATGCCTACACAGGTTAAGCAAGTGAGAAGCTAAATAAGTGTAAGAAACTGTAACCAGAAGTTATCAGTGCTTACCTCCGCACAAACCCGCTTACAACTGCTTAAAAGTGCCTTAATCACTCTGTATCCAATGGCCCTTGTTCTGCCCAGCAACAAAATAAACAGCCTCTGCGAGGCTCGAACCCAAGATCCCTGCACACCATAGCAATTTACCACTAAGCCATGTTATATATAAATAACCCTGATGTTTTCACAAACATATCATCCAGCCTGGTCATTCAACAGTACAGCAAATGTATTTAAACATGTAGATGTATGTGTGTGTGTGTGTGTGTATATATATATATATACATACATATATAGAAAGAGAGAGAGAGAGAGAGAGAGAGCGTGCTTGTAAGGCACAAACAAACAAAAAAGATAAACCATCAAACAAACCATCCAGAAGAGACTTCATTCCTAGAACATGTATGTGAAGTATATATGCATGTAACTGACCATAGTACGTGGTCCATAACAATGGGATAGATGATGTGGAATGATTTATATGTGCCTTCATGTGTTATTGTTGTAATGATGTTCAGCTGAACAACTGCTAAGGACAATAGAGTCTGTCCCTGTGAGTAGTGGACCATACCCGTCAACTGTGCAGAGCAGTACTGACTGATAAAATGTAAGCCATCATAGTGTGTGTTGTGTAATGGGAAGTATGTATATTACTGTGGCCAATAGCTGGTGGTGGAAGTAATGCCATAATGATGGACACATGGGTTCCACAGCCCACCTCTTGCAGGATACTCAGGTTAACCTGTATTGTAGCATGCATGAATGCCATAGGTGTGCAATAGGGTTACTTGCAATCTGGCGCTACATATACCCCCCTAATGTCAGGCTGTGTCCATATGTGGCACCTGTCTAAGCTGTAGCAAGGCAGAACAATGCAGCTTTGCAGGAAGGTGTTGTGAGACTGTGGACATATATAGGTATGCATATGTGTATATATATATATATATATATATATATATATATATATATATATATATATATACATACACGTATCTCCACAAATATACAGATACCCGTGTGTAGATGTATATATATATATATATATATATATATATATATATATATATATATATATATATATCTATGTTCCACATGCAATCAGCTAGTGGAGGGCTGCAATTCATGCAGTGGCCTTCAGCTGATCATGAGCATCACTTACAAAACACATGTTGCTGCCTAAGAAAAGCAGGTGTAGTTCTCCTCATCCACCAGAGAGGGAATGAGAGGCATACAGAGGCATGGATAAGTCAGGGAGGGGGTGGGAGAGTAAAACCTAAGCATGTTTGTGTCACACACCTACCAGTACAGGGTATCAAACCCCTGACTGACTATGTATTGCTATCACATGTGTATGCAGTTATTGGATGCACCACATAGCTTACATGTTGAGGAGCTCTCCAAACGTATTTGTGATGGTCAGTGAAATTTGCAACAGTGATATGGTAGCGATATGATAGGTGTAGTACACGTGCCTGTCTGCATTTGTGCAGTGGTAGCATTGTTGCGTCACAGCAAGAGGTTTTCCAGTTCAGTTCTCAGCTGGAGTGCGGGGAGTGCCTTCTGTGTGGAGTCTGCATGTCCTCCTGGTGGTTGGGTGGGTGTTCGAAAGACATGCGTAAATGGGCATGCCTTCACTGAAGGTTGAACGTTGAGCTGGCACCTCAGCATTCATGAAAATCTACTGCCAATCATTAGCAAACCGGAGTTCCGCTGTGGTGACCCCTAACTGGGAAAAGCCGAAAGACAACAACAACAAGTACACGTGCCTGCCTGCATGGACAGGTGTCAGCGTCAACACAGCAACACTCTCTCAGGGATTCACACACATTGAGACACTTGGCAGGGTCAGGTGCCATGCCCTCTGCCGTCCACTGCATTCACACCATGGTTACTATCTGTGGGCAGTATGCAGGGTACTACCAACATAGCAGTTGTTGCCAGGGTGTTACTGATGGACAGGGTGCCATGCCTTCTGCCGTCCACTGCATTCACACCATGGTTACTGTCTGTGGGCAATATGCAGGGTACTACCAACATAGCAGTTGTTGCCTAGGCTAGTGTGTTTGTGTATGAGACGTGGGTTGAGAGTGTTCTCAGGGATACACTTCCTCACTAGTTAGTTTGCCACAATACAGTACTGTGCAGGTATCACATGCACCACAGGGGTTATCCGGAGGTTATATGGGCAAAGGGCATGTGGAGGTGTCTGACATCAGACAGCTTGCTTCAGTATGCCAACGGGGGTTGTAGTGAGTGTGAATGTGATCAAAAGCATCATACACCACACACACAGACACAGGGTGCCAGTACTGACATGCATGCAGGCATTGCTTCATGGGTGTGTAGTGGTTGACAGTGCCAGAAGGCTATACAAAGCTAGGTGAAATGTATATCTTGGGATCAGGCCATACCCTTTGGCAAAAACAATGTGCCCACAAATTACCACATAGGCGGAAACCCATTAAGTACAGAGAAAGTTATTAGGGACCTGGGGACCCAAGTTGATAGCAATCTCTCCTTTGAAAACCACATTGCCAAAGTGGTTAGAAAGACCTTCTACATAGCCCACCTCATCACAAAGGGTTTCACATCTAGATCAAGAGAGGTAATCATGCCCATTTATTAATCCCTCATCAGGCCCATCATAGAATACAATGCCCCTTTTGGGATGTATCTTACCCGACACCTGCAGCAATTAGAAAGACCCCAAAAGTATCTCACCAAGAGGATCAAGGGTTTCAAACAGATGCCATATGCTGCTCAGTTAAAAAAAACTCCAGCTCTACTCAGTTGCATACTGCCTACTTCGAGGCGATCTGTGCCTGACATACAAAGCTATGTCAAATCCAGAATTAATGGACATGCTCCACCTCAGTAAATCTAAATCCCTTAGAGCCACATGCTCGAGGGACTTGAACCTCAGCACAGAAATAAATAGAACTTGCTGGAGGGACAGGTTCATAACCCAGAGGCTCCCTTCACTCTGGAATAGAATTCCAGTTCATGTGAGGCAGAGCACCTCACTGAATCTCTTCAAGAAGAATCTCGATAGGTGGATGGGGGATCATAGGTTTGTCCCAGGGATTACTCCCGTGTCACTATTAGACAGAGGCACAGTAAACTAAACCTTAAAAAGGGCACAGTATACTCAAATCAAGGGGTGGCATAATGGTAATATATATATATATATATATATATATATATATATATATATATATATATATATATGTAAGCATAAATATATATCTATATAGGTATATACAGACATACATCTATAGATATAAAAGGGAACATAACAAAAACGTATATGTCCACATGCACCGTTAATGGGTGTGAGGGGGCCCAAACAGCATACGTCTTATAAGTATAGATATCCCCCCGCAAAGCCAAACATGTCAGCCTTGTAATAGAATACCAACTGTTGCAGATCCCATAACCAGGACCTGACACAACATGGGCACAAGATGTTAATAGTACTCCATCCCACCTGTATGATGTCGGGCTGGTATCAGTAACATACCATGCAGTACAGTCTGGCTACCATAGGGAATGTACAATGTGGAAGCAATTAACATTTCTAAGATACATATACACAGACACATATATGCAGATACATATATATGTAACTACACATACACACACAGAGATATAGATAGGAAGATACATATGTAGAAGGTGCACACAATATGAAACAGCCACTATGCCTACAGTTTCCACCTTACCAACTGGACACTGTATGAACCACCCATACAAATGACAATTGTTGCCTGCAAAATATACTCACAGAGAGGTCAAAGGATATAACACCACACACAGATTTGCATACATGTGAAAGCTTTATTTGTGTACTGTTACAGTTGTATATGCCATGTCATATAGCTGTTTAGACACTGACATACATATAAACAGAGTAATGCAACTGTGAAACAGTTATAGTAATACAGTTATCTGGAAAGGTTTACATATATTGCTGTCCAGGCCGAGGCCTTCAAGTAGTACAATAGTAAAGACAGATTGTGCCACAGGATACCAATCAATCAGCAGTAAGTAATGCAGATGTATAGTCCAGAAGCCACTAACTACACTCTGTATACAATCCCTAGGGGGTAAAGACCTCAGCTGACACAGTGGGATGCATCTGTTATATAACAAGGCATAAGTGACACTATCACAATCACACTGACAAACAGAATGGTCTGTATGGCAGGAAGCAGTAGGCCTGCATTTACCCAAAGTGAATTGTATGGTAATGTACATCCAGATACCGTAAGGCAGCTTACCCCTGATACCTCCACAGGTTGTAACAGCCTAGGTTAGTTATGGTGCACCCCCCCATAGACCGACTAATACAGAGCCATATACCACTGTTACATACACTGGCCTCTGGAGTGTGTAAGGGCACACATGTATTGTGTAGGTGAAGCCCACACATATATGGACCCAATCCCACAATATGTGTGGGGGCCACAACAGCAGTGGACTGGATGGCAGGAATGGCAGCATGACATACTCACAGCCCACTACATAACCCCTGACAGCATTTCATATGTACAAAGCCTGGTATGTAGGTGGAGGACAGAGGCTGAAACACAGGCCCACATGTAAAATACTGTTGTCATACACTAAGCAAGTCGCTGGTGTTACAGGATTGTCTGCAACATACCCTTCGTCAGGAATATGAAGTTAGAAACAGAAATGGATTTAGCCATGTACTGATAGCACTTAACACACACACTGCCAGTGATATTTCTGACACAAGACCTGTGTAGTGGACAGACAAAACATAATAGGCACACCTCTGGCCATCAAGTGGATAGGCCCACAGTTGAGAGATAAGCAGACAGATTGTATTCCAAGTAAAACTAGTATGTACACACAAACTCTGTAACACCGGTGCTATACAATGCATACAACAACACTACTCACACTCTGCCTGTAGTTCTGGAACCTCCTACAAATATGTAGCTGGCGTGAGTGTGAATGTTCTCCTGTAAGAGGTATTGCTACCTGCTGTCTGTAACACTGCTGCCCACACACAAGAAGGATGTCCACCATACAGGAAAGGTAAAGGGACCATGCCCACATGATGTAGGGATTTATAGTAGTTGGTTGCCATGACAGTGGTAATTGGAAGTACTACACAGCATGCTGCATGCAGGTAGCAAGTGGAGGACACTGACTGGTGCAGAGGCCATCACCTGACCATGTGCATCACCTACAAAATCCATGCTGCAATCTATTCAAAACATCTCAATCCATTTACTGGAGAGAGACCAATATATATATATATATATATGGCTTATAATTGCCCCAGGGCAGATAGCCTAGTATGAACCTATGAACCTATGACAATGGTATACAGTGTGGTTCAGGGGTGGAGTGTCTGGATTGGCCCACACAGGTGGGTACTGTATTCATCATCCAGTCACCTGGGTAGCTATTCTGTGTGGCCATTGCTGTTTAATCCTTGCCATGTATACATTCTTTAGTCCATGACATGGACACTGTTTGGAATGTGGACACGTCCCATATGCATGTACAGTGACATGTGGAACTGTACCTGGGGTGTCCAGCCCATGTTGTGTACACAGATTGTTATAATCAGATGTGCCTGTCCTGGCCTCATGTGCTGGGAACAGGTAATGGACAGCAGGTTGACCCTGCACCTACACTGATAGCATGATACAGGTATTCCCTGGTATCAGTGGCATCTGTCCATACAGAGCATGTGTATAAGGCATGGTATGTCCTTTGTGGGTCACATTTGATGGCACCACAGGTATTGCAGGCGTTCAGTGTGGGGAGCATAGTGAAGGCATACTGTCTGCATGTACATGCGTATTTTACTGATGGACATGGTGCCATGCCCTCTGCCGTCTACTGCATTCACACCACGGTTACTATATGTGGGCAATATGCAGGGTACTACCAACATTGCAGTTGTTGCCTAGGCTAGTGTGTTTGTTTATGAGACGTGGGTTGAAAGTGTTCTCTGTGTAATACATGGGTTGCTCACTATGTTCGCCAGGCCTTGATGTCACATGTAGGGGTATGGATTGCCACCTCAGTCTCTTGGCTATTTCACATCTGTTATCCTTGTAAGGTGGACATTGTGAAATATCATAGGGCCACCATATAATCAATTTACAAAACCTGCTCCACATTGAGTCCAGTTGTTACAGACTCACAGCCACCTCCACACAGGATATGAATGGCAAACACAGACATAACACACACACGTACACACACACATCAGCCATGTCTGGGATTAGAACTCCTACCTAACTAGTATATTACACTACAGCAGTACGCAGTTATAGGACATGCCATGGAGATCACTGGAGTACTCCTTCTCCAAAGGTGTATTTCACAGTGAATGATATCAACAGGCTTGCCAAAGTAGGGCATTTGAAATGTAGTGAGTGTGACTAACCTAAAAAGCATTGTTCCCTACACAGACATAGAAACACACACACAAACATCCACACTTACCATGTGTGGGAATAGAAACCCTACCAAAGTACTATATCACACTACAGCATTATGTTGTTATAAGACATCCCACAGAGATTACTGGGCTACACTTCTGCCAAAGGTGTATTTCACAGTGAATGATATCAACAGCCTTGCCAAAGTAAGGCATTTGAATTATAGTGAGTGTGACTAGCCTAAAATGCATTGCTCCCTACACAAACAAAGAAATACACACAAACATCCACACTTGCCATGTGTGGGACAAGAACCCCTACCAAATTACTATATCACACTATGATATTACGCTGCTATAGGACGCACCACAGAGATTACTGGGCTACACCTTGCCCAAAGGTGTATTTCCCAGTGAATGACATCAGCAGCCCTTCCAAAGTGGGGCATTTGAAATGTAGTGTTTGTGACTAGCCTAAAAAGCACTGCTCCCTATACAGAGACACACACACACACACACACACACACACACACACACACACACACACACACACACACACTTGCCATGTCTGGGATTAGAACTCCTACCTAATTAGTTTATCACACTACAGAATTACGCAGTTATAGGACGTGCCAAGGAGATTACTGGGCTACACCTTTCCCAAAGGTATATTCCGCAGTGAATGACATCAGCAGCCTTGCCAAAGTAGGGCATTTGAATTGTAGTGAGTGTGACTAGCTTAAAAAGGCATTGCTCCCTACACAGACAGAGACACACACACACACACACACACACACACACACACACACACACACACACACACACACACACACACACACACACATACACATACACATACACACACACACGCACACACACACGCACACACACACACACACACACACACACACACACACACACACACACACACACACACACACACACACACACACACACATAGTTGCCATATCTGGGATTATAACTTCTACCTAACTAGTTTATCACACTACAGCATTTCACAGTTATAGGACATGCCACAGAGATTACTGGGCTACACTTTTCCCAAAAGTGTATTTCACAGTGAATGACATCAGCAGCCTTGCCAAAGTAGGGCATCTGAATTGTAGTGAGTATGACTAGCCTAAAAAGCATTGCTCTCTACACAGACAGAGACACACACATGGAAACTCAATTACCATGTCTGGGATTTGAACTCCTACCTAACTAATTTTTCACACTGCCGCATTATGCAGTTATAGGATGCGCCATGGAGATTTCTGGGCTCTACCTTTCCCAAAGGTGTATTTCAGAGTGAATGACATCAGCAGCCTTCCCAAAATAGGGCATTATAATTGTAGTGAGTGTGACTAGCCTAAAAAGCATTGCTCCCTACACAGACAGAGACACACACACAGTTGCCATGTCTGGGATTAGAACTCCTATCTAACTAGTTTATCACACTACATCATTATGCAGTTTTAGGATGCACCACAGAGATTACTGGGATACTCCATTCCCAAAGGTGTATTTCAAAGTGGATGACATCAGCAGGCTTGTCATAGTAGGGCTATGGGGAGGGCAGTGTATGTGCATGGGCCATAACCCATTCATCTAGAGGTTGACACACCACATGCAGGCGCACACAGTGTTATATTCCACAGGTACATGTATATAGCTGCTAGATGACTATTGCCTTGTACAGTCATGTTGCACAGCTAGCACTTGCACCACATAGTCTGTAATGCTGGCGGATACCAGTGGCTAATTTCTACAGTGAGTGACATTTACACATCATGTGGTTGTAGCCATTTGGCTGTGTGCTGGGAGGACAGGCCTCATGATGGATGGCTCTTTGTCACAGTCACTCTCTTTCACACATCTATGTATGTCTACTTGTGTCATATTATAGTGTGTTGTCCTTGGATATATGTCTGTATTCCTATCCAGTGTGTGTGCAAAGCATGACTGGTGCATACTGAGGAGTGTATGCACTAACATCTGCAACTGTCAGATATGTATGGGCCACTGTTGTTTGCAGACATGGGCTTCATTTGTTTAAGTGTGTGAGCATGCCCAGTATGCCCTTCTGTATTGAATGTGTGGATCCATTCCAGGTAGTTTGTACTCCAGTGCAGACATTTGTGTTGTACACTTACAGGTAGCAAACGGTTTCTGCAGGGTATAGGTTCATAGGTTCATAGGTGGGTACTAGGCTATCTGCCCAAAGGCATTTATAAGTCTAGCCAGAACGTGTTGGCATTCGCTGCCCCCTTAGATTAGTTCCCTGTGGCTCTGTCCAGCAGAGCCACTGAAGTGATCACCGAGGTAAACTTTCTGTTTCCCATCCACTCGTCAAGGTTTCTTTTGAAGAGTGTTAGCAAGGAGCTCTGCCTAATATAGATTGGGATCTTGTTCCACAGCATGGGAAGTCTCTGGGACAGGAATCTATCCCTCCAGCACATCCTATTTATTGTTGTAGTGAGGGTTAGATCCCTAGAGCATATGGGTCGAGGGGATAATGTTTTCTTTAGGTGGAGCATGTCCATAAATTCTAGGTTGGACATGGCCTTGTATGTCAGACAGAGATCACCTCTGAGTAGGTGTATCCGTAGATCATTTGGCAATATGGGGTCAAACTGTGCACCATACATAGTATGTACTGTAGGTGATTGTGTTTGTGTTGCTTCTGCTACATGGTACTGGTGTTAGCAGAGATATTCAGACATGTGTACTGTTATACGCTATGATGTTTTATGTCCTCAAGTACTGTCAGGTGGTCATTCTTGCTCACAGTGATGTCTTGGGGAACAAGGGTGAATGCAGCTGTGTCTGGTATTGTGGGCAAATGCCTACATATTCATGGAAAGTTATGCCATTCTGGAGGGGGAGCTGCAGACACTTGCTGCTGGGTCTGTGTATCCGGTTCAGCACCTCGGTACAGTGCTGGCAGAGGATCCCATACTTGTACATCCATCAACATGACAGTATGGCCTTATCTTGCTGTGGCAATACCTCACAGCTATACAGATTCACACAGGTTACCCAGAGGCAGGGGCCATAAGTCGGGACATTACCTCTATTGTGGTTTACGGGCAGGTTTGTAGCCACACATTTATGTGTTTGCAGCCAGGGATAGTGTGTGCACATGGCTGTGTGTCGGACCTTGCACGTTCCATGCTGCCCATGCTCCCACCCCCCCTCTATTATTCTATCCTCTTCCATACATTATACATACATTCTCTGATGCTTTCCCTAAGGTTATCACCTCATCACAGCTGTGTTTTTGTGTTGGTCCACAGTTCATGCAGTGGGACATGGTGGACATGTTACTATGGTTTGTCCACATGGCCTTGCATATGGCTTATGTGGAGTGTGTTATGTTGTTATTTGGGTGTCCATGACATAACATGCATTGGCAGTACATGTGAAACATTTGGCAGAGGCCTGTAGGCCATTTGCTGGTGTTGCAGGCCAGTTGTGGTAGGCCATTGCATTCTGTCAGTCCTACAGTCCCAGACCACCATACAGTATATTCCCCTAGGGTGACAGGGTAGGTGTGCTTGTTCATGCCAATACTTTCTATCAGTATTGATCTGGTGGTGTGGATGCTGGCAGGGTGCTACCTACAGCTAGGGACACAGCTGCATGGGACACCTGCACTGCATGCTGCATTCTTTCGCTATTACCATATATAGGTGGAGGTCATATTGTACCCATTCCCAACAGCAGAGATGCGACTTAGAGAGGTACCTGTGAGTGGTGTTTGGGTGAGCTGGGTGCATGTGTGCTATGGACACTACTCACATCTGATGCACAGATATGCATGGGGCATTCCAGTTATGCTGGCATGTGCAGGTATATCAGCTGTTTCCCAATACATCAGTCCATCTTTATGATCTGCAAATGTTCGGGCAGATGATACCGGTATTCCCTACTACAGGCCCAGATAATGTGATGCATACCTGTATGTACAATTCCAAGGGTGTGTCCATTTCACAGTTACACATTATATACTGTATGTCTGTGGTACTTTCTCCTGTGTACTGCTTGTATGTCTAGCCCAACAGCCACACCATGTTAATCTTTCAGATGGTGACACATATTACCACCATACATTTACAATGGCTTACTGCTAGCATGTGTTACACTGGTAGGATTTGTCTTTGGCACTGCAGTTGTGAGGACTTGGCCCTGTCATCAGCAGTAGTGGGCAATGGCCACCAGGTCATACCTCAACATGCGTACATACTGACCACTCTCACACAATATGAAACACACACCAACCTAACACACACATACCTGCATATTGTACAAATGCTACAATCTATCCTGCTACCTTGGCCACCTCTGGGCATCTGTGCTCTACTAGTATTATACCTACACATACATATTACTACATGTCTACATAGGATTGGGGGGGCACACCTGATTGTTACTACATGTCTAAGTAGGGTTGGGGGTACACCTGACTATTACTACATGTCTACATAGGATTGGGGAGGCACGCCTGACTGTTACTACATTTGTACATAGGATTGGGGGGGCACACCTGACTGCTAGTACTGTCTACATAGGATATGGGGGAGGGGGGCACACCTGACTGTTTCTACATTGCTACTCAGGATTGGGGGGCATACCTAACTGTTACTACATGTCTACATAGGATTGGGGGGGCACACCTGACTGTTACTACATTTCTACATAGGATTGGGGGGGCACACCTGACTGTTAGTACTGTCTACATAGGATATGGGGAAGGGGGGCACACCTGGCTTTTTCTACATTGCTACACAGGATTGGGGGGGGGGCACACGACATTTGTACACATTTGCTAAATTTGTACTGGTATGTCAGTTACTCCATTTCATTCTGCTTTCTAACCTATCATGCTGACTAGAGGCATGTCAGTGTACTACAGGTTTTACGTCTGATTGACCTACATATTAGTTTCTGACTTCCTACTCTTCAGAACTAACATCCGTCTGCCTGACCTGATGTAGTCTGTCTGTGTAGGTTACCCATAGGCATCATTCAGTGGCCTTAGCACAGCCTTTGTTTGTGTTCGTCTATACCTGTCCTGCTGGCTGTGACTGTTGTTGGGTATGTGAACCTCCCTGACTGGCATGTGTGTGTCATATGGATATACATGTGGCCCAGCACATTTCCTGCAGTGGGTTTTGTCACCATGTGTAGTACTGGCTACTATAGTGACACCTGTATTTGTTACAGATCTCATGCTGCCACTATAGGTGTCTGCTATCTGCTGGCATCCCATTCAGCCACCCGATTCCCTTGCATGCTCACATCCATACCATAGATACAGGTAACAACACATACTACTACATTCGGCATTTGGTAAGTTGAGTGACTTACCTTGTAGGTGTGCCAGTATTGAGGGTGGTGCTGAAGGGCTGCCTATGTCGGATGCACATAGTACACTCCCTATACATGGTTGAGCACAGATAGTGTCATGTTTGGCATCCCTTTTACTGTATGTGCGAGTCAGAGAGAGGTGCCATTCCCTGGGTCTCTTCTGTGTCGGTGTATGCTCTATGTGTTGCCTCTTTGCCTTGGCCAGGACATACTGGGCATGCCTCCTTCTGCCTACTGGGGCTGGCTGAGGTTGTTTCACCTCTGAGTCACTCCGTGCCTGTGCAGTCCTTGGCAATGGTGGGGGGCTGTGTGGCCCTGCCCCGTGCTGTTCCTGCTGCAGCATTTTCCGCAGGATCATATTGTGTAGCATGGCACATACAATGACAATTTGAGTACATGTATCTGGTGAGTACTGCAAGGCTCCACCATGTGTCCAGGCACTTGAACCATGACTTGAGCATACCAAACACACGCTCTATTATAATTCTGGTCTGTGTTTGTGCCTTATTATGGAGTTCTTGTTCGGGTGCGTTTGCATTTCTGATGGGTGTCATCAGTCACGGCTCTAGTGCATACCCAGCATCCCCCACTTGGTGACCGTAAGGGATGTCCCCATTGGCAAATCTGTGGTACAGCTGCATCAGATGCCAGATGTGGGAATCGTGATAGCTTCCAGGGCAGCCATCACACACATTCATTATTATGCTCTGGGCATCTCACAAGACTTGGCAGTTGATGGAGTGGAAGCCGTTGTGGTTGATATAGACCCTACCCCGCTCACTGGGTGGTGGTTTGATGCATATGTGTGTGCAGTCTATAGCACCCACTACCTCAGAGTATTCTGCTATTTGGTGGAACAGATGCACATTGATGGCCAACACCTCATGGGTGTTGGGAAAATATATGTACTCACCAGCATGTGCTGATATGGCATCCAGGAACTGGTGAAGTACCCTGGATGCTGATGCCTGTGAGATCCCCTTGATATCCTCAGTTGGCCTTTGGAAGGTACCTGTAGCTAGTATTCTTAGGCCTACACATACTTTGGTATCCACTGGGATGGGTTCCTCTCTGTTAGTTCTGTGTGTGAGACATGGCCGGTACAGCTCAACAATTTGCTGTAGGAGGTCCCTTTCCACCCTATAATGCTCTACTATCTCCAGCTCATGTAGCCCCTGGTAGGTTACCCTGGATCTGTACACTATTCTCCGTCTCCTCACTGTGGGTTGGTCAACATCATTCACATCGTCACCACCCTCAGCCTCTTCCGCATGTTGTTGTATGATAGCTGTTGCAGCCCTTATCATTTTGTTGTTTTTTTGTTAATAGTGACCCGCTTGGATACACCGGTGGTGTAGAGTATGTGGGAAAAAACATTGGGAAAGGTGTTTGCATAGTTTATAGTAGTGTTCTGGACTGTGCTGGTCTGCTGCCTGTGTAATTGGCTAATTCTAATACATTTCACCTGCCAGCTATGCTAGTTCTCCTGAATTACCTTCCTACTGCTGTTTTCCCTTCCCATTGCCTTCCTGTTTAAGCCCGGGGGCATGCCCTGCAAACACAGTGCTCAAATGTGGACAGAGCTGCTATTTCCTGATTTACTTTTTTTTCCTTTAAAACCTGGTGCGCGGCGCGCAAACCTGCTTAGACAATGTAAATAGTGCTAGGCAGCCTCAGACACACCCCCTTGCTTAGCTCTGCTAAGCTAAGGGCAAACCCAAGCCACAGGGCTCCAATCTGCTTACAGTATGCCTGACACCCCCCCCCCCTATAATGTCAGCTAACTCCTTGGCTTGCACCAAGCTATTCCAGCTCTTACACTGTTGGGTGCTGACTAGCATGCAGTGGAAGTCTGGGATTCAGTATCATTCCCCTCATTTGCATAGGATTGCCTGCTGATGCATAGTTACAGGTGCCACACTGAACCACCCCCCCCCCCTTAGCAACCACTATTCACTGGCCATGTTGTGTTCTGCCTGCCATTGAGTATAATGGCAAAATAGTGATTTTGGTTAGGATGCTTATTTTAAGTTTTTTCTTATTTTTTGCCTGATCCCATTTGCATGCCACTGCCCTATTCTTAAACAGCCGAGATTGGCTAAAAAAAATAAAAGTTGATTTTTTTTTGCAACTGTTTTCCATGCCAGTGGCCTTATATTTGGCCATTGGCATGCTTTCTACATAATATCCACCCTTTATTTGGACCTAATATGGCTCCATTTTGTAGTTTGCAGAAATGTACTCCATTGCTGGCAGAGTACAATTCTGCAGATTACACTAGTCCTGCACAGCCAGCTTCCAGCTTCCTGGATCACAAATTCACCTCATTTGCATGGATTCCTCCTGCAAATGGGATAATTTGCATACAGGGGCTGAGTCCGTGCAGGACTAGTGCAGGAGCGCTCATACACATCCCTACAGCTTATTCCTGGATAGCACAGCAGACATATTGCCTGCTGGAGCTCTTGCATTAGTCCTGCAAACCATGCAGGGCTTGCTGAATCTGGGGGTGGGGGTTGTCTTCTTGCTGTTAAGTGAGTCAACGTTATGATCAGATGATGTTATAAAGGGGAACCAAAAAAACACTGCCTCTGATGGTGTAGATGGGTACAGTACTCCAAAATTATTAATTTCACAACATTTCTACATGAAAGTAAGTTGGTGGTGAATTATACAACTCAAGGAAAGAGTCAAGACCCTGGTTTAATTAAAACTATTGGGAGTCCTAAAAAGGGCTTCTTGGATATTTCTTTTCCACCCATATTCCAAAACATAATGCAATAAATTGACATATGAACCATATGTACATATATATATATATATATATATATATATATATATATATATATACATATATATATATATATATATATAAATAAAACATATTTACTTTAAACATCTCTTTTACACAACATTTTGTTGCTTGAGCTATTAGTTCTGCATTCATCCCACAATCCTTTCATAACTGTCCTATAGAAGCTACACTTTTTCTTGCCAGGAGCATGTGCATGTTATGCGCATGTGTGTGTGTGTGTGTGTGTGTGTGTGTGTGTGTGTGTGTGTGTGTATATGCGCTAGCGCCCACGAGTGTGTGTGTCTGTACGTGAAGAACTACACCTTTTCATTACTCTGAATTAAACTTGTCTTCTACATTTAAAAAAGTAGCCTGCAAACTGAGAAAGGATGATACAGAAATATACTCCATCAGAGCCATGTATATACAAATCACATTTTATATGTTTAACCAGGGATCTCTGTTAAGATCATTTGTACCTTCATAGGTTTATTAGCAGTGCAACTAATAAAATACTGAAACATTTATGTTAATAAGTGAGTGTGTGGTTATGTGTATGTGCTTGTGTATGTGGAAAACCTGAAGAAAATGTATAGATGTCATTTACAATTCATCTGAAGGAATAGTGTGGAAACACATGCAAGGTTATATCAGAAGGTCTTCCGAAGCTAAGTGCATGTGAGTCCAATTAGCATCTGTCCAAGGCAATTAAATTTATTTAAAGGACAAGTACAGAAATTTACATAAGATGTGATACTCCATTTGGGAGTTGGGTTTGGCGTACGGGGGTTGGAAGTTGACATAATGGTTAAGTGTTTACCTCACAGACAAAAAGTACACAGTGTCTCACTTTTGGTCACTGTCTGGTTATTAATTAGGCATGTAATAGCATGCAGTCTGATTGCCTAGTATTTACCCATAAACCAATATGTCTGAGCATATGCAAATATAAGAATTTGTTAAAACAAAGGGAAAGTACAATCTCTTAAAAGCGATTTAAATACATTGTCCAACATATTCTATATATCTCCGAACTGTACATACAGTGGATATAAAAAGTATATACACCCCTGTTAAAATGCCAAGTTTTTGTGATATAAAAAAAATTAGAACACAATAAATCATTTCAAAACTTTTCCCACCTTTAATGTGACCTATAACCTATACAATTCAGCTGAAAAACAAACAAGTCTGTTAGGGGAAAAAGTATAAAAAATATAAATTGTACAATAAGCTAGTTGCATAAGTGTGCACACCCTTAAACTATTACTTTTTTGAAGCACCTTTTGATTTAATTACAACATTCAGTCTTCTTTGGTAGGTGTCTATCAGCATGGCACGTCTTGACTTGGCAAAATTTGCCCACTCTTCCTTGCAAAAGTGCTCCAAATCTGTCAGATTGCAAGGGCATCTCCTGTGCACAGGCCTCTTCAGGACACTCCACAGATTTTCTATTGGATTTAGGTCTGGGCTCTGGCTGAGCCATTCCAAAACTTTAATTTTGTTCTGGTGAAGTCGTTCATTTGTTGAGTTGGATGTATGCTTGAGGTAATTGTTGTGTTAAAAGGTGAAATTCCTCTTAATCTTCATCTTTCCAGCAGATTCATGAAGGTTTTGGGCCAAAAGTGACTGGTGTAGTGCACCCGTGGGTGTAGCTGAATAGTGTATGGGTTCCTTTCTACCTGACTCAGGTGACACCCTTATTTACACCCAACACACTAAGGTTGCAAATAATAACAGATTTTATTCTAGATGGCAACTCTAGTCTTAACAGGCAACAGCACAGTAGCAAACAAATTATTGCAGCAGCACAAAGTTTAGCAATAAGGCAATATAAGGTATACATACAGTGAAATCACACCTCCCAGAACTCAATAAGAGAATTCTTGTCATTCAAATATGAGCAAAAATGCAATGTCATTAAGCAAGTAAAGATTCTATAATGCAATAATACTAATAGCAGCTATAACCTTGATCAGTTCTAATCAGATGAAACTGTGAAAACACTCTGTTATACCCTGTTCACTGGCCAGTGACTACTTACAGTCTTAATGCCGGCATGATGGGGCCCAAAGTTGGAGCTCATATGAAACCTGGGTATTTGTAATCCACAAAGCATTTAAGTGCAAATCCACACTGAGGGATGAGTAACATGAGATCCCCAATATGACAGCCAGTACTATTTCGAGATAAAGCTAAACAGTTCCAGTTCAGAAAAAGAAAAAGAGAAAAGCCTAGGCCCACAGTCCCAGTTGAAGCTATAGCACAATCTTATGAAAGTCTAAAGTGGCACCCGAAGCCTCTCACCACTCTGTCGATAATATTCTGGATGTCAGGCACTGCAGTTCCACTGATGAGAAGTGCAGAGATCACCCAACAGCTGTCTGGTAATCAAAAATGGATTCTTTATAATAGGCCCTACATTATTCCTGTCCATGTTGATCAGATGCAGGCCCTCCTGATTCCACAGATCACCATCGACCAGATTTTCCAAGGAGGGAAAAAACACGATTGGCAACTTCACTTTCCTCTCCCAGACACTGGAAACATCCGGTTTTAATGCAAGGTCCCTTATTCCTTCACCCTGTGTTTCAGTCTGACCTCTTTCACTTTCATTTCTCTCTTTTGTATGCAATGAAAAGGAGCACCACCTTGTGGTGTATCAGAAAACTACAGTCTGTTAACCATACAGTGAAATACAGTGGGAGCTACATTTGGAACTGTTCATAATTCCCTCCACCTTGACTAAATCCACAGTTCCAACTGAAGAAAAGCAACCCCAAAGCATGTTACTGCCACCACAATGCTTCACCATGGGGATAGTGCTCTTTTGGTGATGTGAAGTGTTGTTTTTGCGCCAAAAGTACCTTTTGGAATTGTGGCCAAAAAGTTCAACCTTGGTCTCATCCGACCATAACACATTTTCCCACATGCTTTTGGGAGACGATGTATTGTTTTGCAAATTTTAGCCAGGTCTGGATGTTTTTCTGTGTAAGAAAAGACTTCCGTCTTGCAACCCTACGCCATAGGCTGGATATATGGAGAATATGGGAGATTGTTGTCACATGTAGTACACAACCAGTACTTGCCAGAAAATTTTGCAGCTCTTTCAGTGTTGCTGTAGGTCTCTTGGCAGCCTCCCTGACCAGTTTTTGTCTTGTCTTTTCATCAAATTTGAAGGGACGTCCAGTTCTTTGCAATGTCACTGTTGCCCCATATTTTCTCCACTTTTTGATGATTGTCTTCACTGTGTTCCATGGTATATCCAATGCTGTGGAAATATTTTTGTACACATCTCCTGACTGATACCTTTCAACAATGAAATCCCTTTGATGCTTTGTAAGCTCTCTGCAAACCATGGCTTTTGCTGTAGCAGGCAACTGAGTAAATGTCAGGAAAATCCTACTAGGACAGCTGGACTTTATTTGGGGTTAATCAGAGTCTCTTTAATTGATAGCAGGTGTGTACCCAAGAAGACTGAATGCTGTAATTAAAGCAAAATGTGCTTCAACAAAGTATTAGTTTAAGGGTGTGCACACTTATGCAACCAGCTTATTGTACATTTTTATATTTTTTATATTTTCCCCCTAACAGATTTGTTTGTTTTTCAATTGAATTGTACAAGCTATAGGTCACATACAAGGTGGGAAAAGTTTTGAAATTATTTATTGTGGTCTCATTTTTTATATCACAAAAACCTGGCAATTTAACAGGGGTGTGTACACTTTTTATATCCACTGTATATAAGTAAAACACACTTTAAAATCATTAACTTAATTGAATATACATTCTGTACTAAAGAAAATTTGATTTAGAGGCAAACCTATAATTTTTTATTCAATAAATTGACTGCCAGTCATTAGCGGACTGGAGTTCCGCTGTGGCGACCCCTAACCAGGAAAAGCCGAAAAGACAAACAACAACATGCTACAAAGTGTATTTCAGCTATATCAGCTTTGTGCCATACTGCAACTTACTGAGTCAGCAACTTTATGTTGGCCTATGCAAAACTGATGAATTTCTGAATTAGTAAGAGCTACTCTTTGTTCTATTTACTTTTCAGGGTTGAGCAGTAGTTCTCATAAATTAACTTAAAGGGTAATAGATTTAATAATGAGAGTGATCTATCTTTTATTGGTAGCTACTTTGAGATTTTATAGTAATATAGTGATGTTTGTTTGGGAGAGAATAATACAGGGATCTTTGTTTGGGGGGCTGAAATGAATAAATCTCAGAATTTTATTCTCTCCTTCTTTGTATCATAGAGGAGTTGTATTACAATAGTGTGAACATGATTGTTATTGCATATTCCAGCCTTGGTAGAAGGACTTTGATGGCTATGGCCTGACTAGCCTCAGTGATAAGGAGGTGGGAGATTTTATAGGCTACCTACTTTCAATTGATTTAAGACAGTAAATTAATTTTTTTCTGTTCTGGGAATGAAAGTTAGGCTTTGATCAAGTACGGCTCCTAAATATTTCTGCTAATTAACAATGAGATGAATTCCAAAAATGCAACACCACCCCGAAAATATAGTCTTTATACAATGGTTACCTTTTTACAATGTGAAAGATGCTTAATTAACTTTTATCAGGTGACAACACATGAGTAAAATCACAAAATGTATTCTACAGTTATATCACAATGCTAAAAGATACCTGTTTTGACAGTACTGCTCATTGTTTTAGAGACAGAATTCAATATATGTAAGCCTTTAGTAGGACTGCATTAGAATGCGCAGAGGCCACTTTGAAAGTAACGCTGAATGCAATATAAAACCACTGACTTTTTTAAGTAACAGTGGTACTATATTCAAGTTAACTTTACTTATAGAACACTCAATAATTTTCTTTCAGGCTTAAGTAAATAATTAATCAGTATATTTTATGACTGCTTTACAAACTGCCATAACTATTTTTTTTTATGTTGAAGTTGCATGCAGCAATGAATCTCTTCCATAAAGGAAATCTGACATGTGTAAGACAATTGCATTATTTCCCAGACAGCTGTGAAGATTGGATAGTTATCAAATGTTTAACTGGTCAGAAGTCTTGGATTTTGGGATAGAAACAGCATACACCTCTGTAGCTGCCTTTGTAGGATTAAGCATCACTTCATTTTGTTGTCACAGAATGTTCAGAACTGTAACATCAGACTTGAATACATATTCTTATTTTGCTGTTTATACTTTATAAAGGCAAGTCAAGAGTGAGGGAATGTTTCTTGCTGAAATAGCATTAAGTTCTCAGCCCATGATTCACTGAAGCACAGTAAGAGCTAACTAGAGCAGTTCGATTGTCAGCATATTCCTGCTGCGTGAAACAACAGAGGTAATGTAAAGCATAAAGTAGGTCAGACTGCAGCAGTATTGTACTACGCTGGCAAAGGGAGATGAACAGGGCAACAGATTTGTATTTTATATGCAAAGGGAATGTTGTCATTAATTAAAGGCATGTCATTTCTTACCCAAATGTTTTCTGTCTGCATATTCCTTGCTCATTCCTTGTCAGTCACGACACTATGTCAGCTCACTAAACAGAGCTGACACTTCTTGAATAATGTTCAGTGTATCCAGATTAAAAAGGAAAACACAGGTCAATAACTGACAAGCCCCAACATTACTCCCTTGCCAGAATGAAAACATTATGGTCTGTATAACAGGGAAGTTTGTCTGTAAATAGTCTATGGAAGAAGCAATAGGAACGGATACCAGTGAACTTATTTTCCACAAGCTGCCTGCACCTATTAAAAGTGTTTGTGTTCTAACATACATTGCCATCTTTACATCTTATTCTGAGCAGATTTGATGGAATAGCAAAGTTGTATGCAGGATCTTGAAAAGTAGTCAAGGGAAGGGCAGAGAATAGTGAGGCTGTTAAACACCAAGAGATTGTTTAATCTGCATTTGCTAACTGGGTGTTCTGGACTGAAATGATTAGTAAGAGTGGTTGAGAGGGGTTGAAGCAACTGTAAGACAACATTTGCAACTGGCATGCTGAAGGAGTTGGCATGACGTTAAGGTCAGAGGATTAACACACTGCCATTTTAGAGAAACTCCCATACAGCCTCAGATCTCGGTCTACCTCTACACCCAGCCTATTTTAATCCCTCATACCTAACTAAAGTTGTCAGAACACAATTCTGCCATGTCTGCAAGTTTGTAATCCATACTGAAACAAAATAAATGACACCTTTTCCTTTTCCACTTTCATGAAGTAATTAAAAGTTTATCACTTTAATAAATCAAAACGTAGATGCTTCATCAAAGAAAATAGTTGCATGTTACATGTTTTAACCTTAACTTTCCTCTTTATCTGCAGTGATTTTTCTCTTTCCTGTTGTGTCATACTAATGTACTGTTGTTTAGATTGTATTTTGTTAATAGTCATTGCTAGCAATTGCTACTACTGTACATAAACTTTGTTTTCACTGTCTGTTTTGTGACTTGCTTCCTAATGTCAGTACATACTTGTTCTATATTTAGTTTTACACTTGAGCTGAACAGGAAAATGGTCCACGTGAGTCAGTGTTCTACCCCTGTTAAGAAATGTATAAATATATTAAGAAGCATTATGGCAAGAAGTGGACTGAATGAGGAGGGAAGCCTTGAGGAAGTAGCAAAACAGTTAAATGGTTGAGTACCTGGGATGGCAGCAAATGCTGAAGGACTAGGAATTTTTAAATCAAATTGGCCAGGAAGTGGAGATTGTAAGAAAGGTGTAGGTGAAAGATGGTTTATGCATGTGTGTGTGTGTTGGAGGGGGGCTAGTGCAGGATTTGAGGATGCTTTGTAAGTGAAACAATTATGGTAAGGATAGAAGTGCCAGGTGTGCAATGAGCTCATGACACAGATTATATAGTTGAGAAAAATTCTTGCAACACAGGAATAAGTGTAGTTGCTTCAGAAATAAAGGGGTATAGGAGTCTGTTAGTAAAAGCTCATAGCTGTGATTCTAAGATGAATAAACAGTGGCACAATGAAAAGAAAATGAGACAAAGTTATCAGTGTGGGAACAGAGTGAAAGACTAGGAAGCAGTGACCCAACGCTGAGCAGACATATGAGATGCGAGAAGAGGTAGGAGAAAGAAACAGATGTGAGAAGAAGGGAAGTTTTAGCTCAACACATGTAGAGAAATAAAGGAGGAAGAGGAGAGGAAAGCATGAACAAAGGGGGCAGAAATGGTAAGCAAAACATTAATTGATCAGTCCAACATGGGGAACAGCCAAAGTAGAAGAGGTTAACACCAAGGGGGTAACAGTTTTTGAACACACACATGATGCCCCAGGAGAGAAACAAGAAAAAGGAGAGAATGGGACTAAACAGGGCCTAAGGATATGTTCTGGTGCTTATGGACTGACTTACTGTAAGGGGGCAATTGAGACAGTAAAGCAAGGCTTACATATTTGCATTAAAATCTTTATCAGAACTCATTGTGCCTGCCAATCTGAATATGAAATTACATTAGAGAGATTTCTATTTTGAGGGTGCAGAGAGGTCTCCTTCTGAATGAGTAAAGTGGAAGTGAAGTTTACTTTGAAAAAAAATATATTTTTCTTTTTTTTTTGGGTTAAAGTGCTATTTTTCTTTATTTTTTCCTTTGTTGACCAGCTTAGTTGCTCTATGTCAGTAGTCCCTTTTCAGAGAAGAAATGAGGTGGTATTCATACTGAATAAGGAAAATTTGTAGAGAGAACTGGGGAATTTTCCTTTCCCTTTGGCATAGAAAAAGTGAAACACTCTCTGGAACTGTTAGGTGGTGTTGCAGGGCTGCTACTGCAGTTACAGGAATTTCAAGATGGAGGGAAGTACAGTAGAGCTGCAGAGAGGAACAGGAGAAAACTTACTGAAGGAAGGAGAAGGAGATGTAATACATTTTACACAGTTTTAAAATGAAGGACTAGGGACACAAGTGGTGAAATATTTGATGAACCTGGCAGAGCCAAAGGAAGCAGAAGAAGCAAGATGGAGTGATATGATGGAGAAAGTTTTACAGGAGGAAGACAGCGACAGATTGGAAACACAAACAACAGCTGGTGGAGGGAAAACAGTGGACCTTTTCTTGGCTGATGGAGTAGCCAGTTTTCAGTGTTTACCTCTGCAACAGGTTTTTCTTGTTACAAAAAAGAGGAAGTTATGCAGATGCAGCAAAGCAATGAAGGATGGAAGAAGGAACTGAGAAGGGACAAACATTTGCTGTTTCTCAAGTAGGATTACCACCTGTCCCTATTTGTGAGTGACAGTTCCTCGATGGGCAGTGATGTCCTGCAAAAAACATTAATAAACAGCAAATGTCCTGAGATTTTAGGACACAAAATATTTCCTAAGTTTTCTTTAACAGTTGCATAAAGCAGTTGTTTGGTATCTGAAACACCTAAATATTATATGAAATAGCAAAAGCAACTCAAATTCTACAAGAATAAGCTTTTGTTTTAGTAAAAGAGTGAAATTATGGCCTTTCCACTGACCATGGGTATGTTTTCTCATGCAAAAGTTCAAATTTCTACAAAAAATGTCCCACTTTGGGTATTAGAAAAGGTGGCAACCCTATTTTCAACAGCCATAGAGAATGCAACCAGTGGTAAAAATAAAAAAGTAAAAGAGATGTCAGTGTGAACAGGTGTAACATGATGGATTGTATTATTTTGTCACTAGGGTTTAACATTCAAAACATAAGTGCATTAATTAATTTGGGAGCTTAATTTTTTAGTGAACTAACATTTGAAAGCTTTAACTCATTCACTCTGGAGCAGCTCAGAAAATGCGGTCTGCTTACTTCCAAACAGTGCAGCCTGAGCTTATTTTCAGATAATCCATTTGTAATACCATACAGAAAACAAATGTTCATAACTCTTTAACCATAGGTTCATAGGTAGGTACTAGGCTATCGACCCAAGTGCCTAAGTAAGCCTAGCCAACAAGGTTCCCTGGCTTATGCCACCCAAGAAAGTTAATTTCCTGTGCCCCTGTCGAGCAGAGCCACAGAAGTCATCCCTGGGGTGTATTTCCTATTTCCCATCCACTCAAGATTTTTCTTGAAGAGTGCTAATGAGGAACTTTGCTTGACATAGATGGGTAGCTTGTTCCAGAGTGTAGGAAGTCTCTGGGACAGGAATCTATCCCTCCAGCATGTCCTGTTTATTGTGGTGACAAGGTTTAGGTCTCTAGAGTGTGTAGCTTGGAGGGATTGGGATTTCTTAAAGTGTAGCATGTCCAACAGCTCTGGGTTTAACATAGCTTTATATGTTAGGCAGAGATTTCCTTGGAGAAGACGATATGCTACAGAGTAAAGCTGGAGTTTTTTGAGACAGTCAGTGTAAAGCATCTGTTTGATGCCACAAGAGCTAGACTAAAAATGTAAATGCGAAAATTGTTCAGCAGACACTGACCTTTCCAACAGTATAAATGTTGATAGTGTTTATGTAAGTCATTATTAAATATTTGCTGATATTGTGCATATTTCTTACCTTTTTGGTACAACAAATCACAATATATTGGTGAATGTACCATGCAGACCCATACAGTTTGTAATTAATTTGTTTGTATGAATGTTAGCTTTAAAATGATACCTTAACCATTACTGTTTGATGCTCCATTATGGAGATATTCACAGAAATATGATTAATATTATATTTCTCATAATTGATAAATAAACAAAGCATGATATCTCATCACCTGTAGCAGACAGAGACTACATATCAGTATTCAAGTTGTGTGTCTCAATGTCAGCTTCAGAACAATGCCTCATTTGTGCCATCACCATGCTCCCTTGTAAAGATATGTTCATAATAATGAGAATAATGAGAATATTGCAAATGTATAATTTTCATAATACTACAAGATTAAACAAATGGTGATATCTGTGCATGTGTATAGCATACAAACACAGTTCTTTTACCATGTTGTAAGGAGTAATACTGTCTTCAAAATGAGGTATTACTTAGGACATTGACATGCTCCCTTGCAAAGTTATTTACCAAAATATGTAAAACAACATAATTTTCATAAACTACATCCTAAGCAAACTTATTATTACTTACCCTGATGACATGTTCCCTGATAAAGTTTTTTAGAAAAATATGAAAAAATACCATCATTCTCATAACCATGGACCCAAACAAACTGTGATATCTGGACATGTGTACGGCATACAGATACAATTTTTTTATATCTTACAAGTACTAATACTGTCTTCAAAATGAGCTACTACTTAGCATGCTGACATGTTCCCTGGCAAAGTTATCCACCAAATATGAAACAATATCATAATTCTCATAACTGAAATTCTAAACATAATGTGATATCTGTACATTTGTCCAGCATACAGACAGTTCTTTTTCCATCCTGTAACTAATAATACTGCCTTCAAAATGAGGTATTACTTACCCTGATGACATGTTCCCTGACAAAGTTATTTAGCACAGTAGAAAAAGAAATTATAACTTTCATAACCATAATTGTAACCAAACTGTGATATGTGTGCAGGATGGTTATTGACATTCTCTTGTACGTGGCACTCTCCTCAAACAGTTGTTCTTACTCAGCATGTTCACCATCTCCCTACCACAGTTATTTGCCAAACTAAGAAAAATATGATAATTTATATAACACAATTATTAATCAAACGGTTATCTGTACCTGCGCACACCATATAGATAGTTCTTTTTCAATCTGAAAATGAAGTGTTACTCAGCATGTGTACAAGTTCCCTAACGGTTCTTTTCCTGTGTCATCAGTAGTGACAACGGTGTTCATAAAATATAAGAATAGAGATTCACCTATATCCTGTGGTATTGACATCAATGTGTAACACACACACACACACACACACACACACACACACACCTATATATATATATATATATATATATATATATATATATATATATATATATATATATATATATATATATACAGTCATATTGTAAGATAGTTTTTATCCGTGACATTTATTAATGTAAAAATAAAAATAAAAATTATTGTAAAAAAAAAAGAATAGAGTTTCTTACCATACTGGTCCTACTTGATCATGGCTATTGTCCATTAGTTCTCACTAGCTGCATGTTTCTAATATATCATGCATAGCTGTCACTATGCCATTGTGGAGGTCAGCCAAGAACAATGCAGTGCCATCCTCAGTTAGGTGAACACCATCACTTCTGAAAAGGTGAACATCTTCTGCAATTATGCTGTCATGGCAGATTGTTGATCCACCAACCCTGGGCATCAAGCCATGCATGAACCCATTCTGTAAACATCTGGCCTTGTGCACTGCCCATTGACTGTTTGCTTTTTTCCATATCTGGCAAGGAATTATGTCAGACCACATCAAATGTCAACGTGGCCACCATGACTGCAGGTGTTCAAAAATTGTTCTGATTTGAAACCGTAGCCTTCTGAGTGGGTGAGTGATGACATCATTCCCTCCAATGTGCAGTACAAGAATATCATGCTCAGGGTAGATCTAACATTTCTCTTCCACCAACCGCAGGAGTCTATTCCAATACATACCTCTTTTTGCAGTCCAGTATACCTTCACACTAGATGTGGGGAAGCTCAAGTTGTATTGGTTTTCACTTCTGGAGGCATGGCTGACAGCCCACTGAATGTAGGAATAGCCACACACCCACACTCTCACTTGTCATTCTCCTGCTCATGAAGCCATGTCAGTGTCACAAGGTGAACACACCTGCACAGGAAAGAAATGCAAGCAGGTTACTACTGATGTTTGAGAGATATATTGGAAGACTACACACAGAAGATAGGAAGTTTTGTGTGTGTGTGTAAAATATAACTCTCAACTGTCCAGATTTAGCTTCATAGATTTGGTCAGTTTCTCATAAAATTTGTGGTTTTCAGGCACATCACAGAGGACAGAAGTAACTAAATAACATATATATATATATTCATATCCTTCAGAAAATACATTCTAACACATATTCTGTTATTCTAGTTACTTTATATGTTAAAAAGAACAATATTTAAAATCTATCCCTGTCAAACCTCTCAACTGTCCAGATTTTCACAGAATTCTTGTTACATTTCTGGAATTGTCCAAATGAGAGAAAGAAACTGGTGTGTGTGTGTGTGTGTGTGTGTGGGGGGGGGGGGGGGGCAGTAGTTTGCAATGACTCCAAGTAGAGGAAAAACACAAATCTGGATTGTGCATTCAGCAGTGTGATAACGACTTCCACTTATGTGAGTAACAGGGACAGCTGCTGAGAGTTTTACCTGAAAAGTGATATATTGTAACTGCACTTATTGGCAATGTGGTAATGACCTGCATTTCATTACTGCAAAGTTATGCATTTTCAGACACAGGTAGTAATTGCTGCATGTAACCCGTTGAATAGGCATTCATTATATTACCTCGTGCAGCTGTTATGTAACACAGACTCATTATCATCAGTAAGGAGAAGATCTGAGTAATTCAGTAAAATAGTATAACACTTCGGAAGGGGTCAGTAATACCTCTCATCTAAATTCACACATGACTGACAAGCTAAGAAAAATTCCCAAAATATAAGGTAGCTCCATGCTGGTAGTAGTTAGCAAGTAATAACATTTATCCCACTCAGGCAACTACTGAGTATAATCAGAAATGCAATAAGCTAAATCAAAATGTCAAAATTATCTGGCTGATCCGTCTATGAATTAATCCAAAAAGTAGTAAGTCATGTTATCTCACCTAACCACCCTCTGGTTACAATAAGATACAGAAGTAAAAAAGGCAGAAATATTGTCCAAAATATCTGGTTGAGCAATGGCAACATTCAGAGAACAAACAAAGGTCAGACCTAAAATTTGCATGAAAACCATGGACGTTTCTTAAAAGTGTTGTGTTGAACATCAAGGCATGGGTTGGGGGTCTTTTATTGAAATACATCATACAGAACAAGCACATAATAAATCATATACCAAAAGAAAATCTGCATAAGGCAGTATCCAAGGAACAAAGACAGATAGAACAATAGGCCATAAAGGAATAAAACTAGAAAAAATAGCAATCCTCATTTACAGCCTTTAAAATTAAGAAAAATGAACTACTACTTAGTGGCCATCCTTACTCAATGCCTCTAAAGATTTTAATTGGTTCCCCACAATAACCATTAATGGGTCTAACCCAAGTGTTATTATAGATATTTTCCCAATAAAAATATGTCAGAAATATTGTAACATTTAAGAACATGCCATAACATAGTATGAGAAATAGAATCATATGTTTTTTCCACATCTCAAGAAACAAGTATTCCTTTTGATCTAAAGTTATAGTACATATTATTCCTCTAAATAATAACAAATCCACCTAATAGCCATTCATTACAGACATGAAAGGCAACAGCTTGGAAAGATAGATACATACATATATAATATTCATATCAAATTCCATCAGATAGATACATACATCAAATCCAACAACCCGCTGCTGAACCAACCAAATGCCTAGGCCTCAACACATCGCTGCCGGAAACCCAAACCTGCCCTTGCATAAAATCAAGACCTCATGACCAACAGCAGGAAATGGCAAAGGTCAGCTCACCTAATAAACTCACAAGACAGGCAAACAAAGAAAGAAATAGCATCTCAACTCAAAATACATCAAAACCTACTCATTCTAATTAAAAATCAGAGCAAAAAACTGAAAGAACAAGGCATCTAACACAAAAAACTTTGAGAGAAAATACCTAAAATGAGCTAATGCAACAAAAAAGACAAGAGAAACATTCTAGAAACCAAAAAATGGAAACAAAATAATAAACTCATTATCCACAACCATAAAAATAACAAAACCCCAGACATGACAACAGAGTGGCTTGGTGGATAACCTCCCAAATAGGCCAACTTGATCCCCCACAGACTCTCCCCTCTATCCCACCAGAGTCTAGCCTCCCAGACATCTCAGATGCCCAGGCAAAAGCTGCTCTTCTATCCCAAAAACACTCTCTCTCAGGACCAAAGCAAGAAACACTGCTGTGAGCTGCTCAAACCCAAGCTTACTGAATGCCTGGTAAACACAGGCTCCTTTAATCTTGCAGTGTTAATACAGGCGAACCACCTAAAGCATATGGATAGGCGCAGCTTCTACGGCAGCTGACAAAGGCGGTACCCAAAAGGACCTGACAAAACCTACCTGGCCAAGCTTGTGGGCTTGGCTGGGTCCGCAACGCTTAAGCAGAGGATCATAATGGAACTCATAACAAAGACATTTTACATTGACAAGGCACACTGGAGGATTAAATTTTTTTTATTCAACAGATACTGCCTCTGGATCCACTTGACTTGGTTGGGCAGTCACTAACAGTCACCTGCCCCTGATGAGGCGATCACATGCTACCTTGACTCTAGCAAGCGGGCATCACACTAGCTACCCCAGCCCCACACCAAAAACACTCAAAAGCTCAAACTGGCACCCCACACAAACAAAAGGGGCAGAACAAACTGAAAGCTCAAGGACAGAACACACAGGGTTAGTTCTGCTGGTGCCAACACACAGGGTTAACTAACAGGGAAGGTTGTGTCCCTGGGCCTCAGTCTCACGCCCCTCTTGTTGGGGGATTTTATTTGAGTGCATTTGACATTCGACAAAATTGCGGCTGAAGTGCAACAGATGACTGCAATTTCAGGGTTCTGCAGACACACTCCAGACCCAGAAGGTCTCATAGAAAGGTCTCTGGTTTGGAGCCATGGCCATACCAAAAATGCCAAAAAATAATAATGCCAAATGTATGGTCATACCCTTTGGGAAAAACAAACAAACCCTAAAAAAAACAAGGACATAGGTGGTAATCTCTTGGACACGACTTAGGGGGGAGGAAAGTTACACCCAGAAGTGGTGAGGAAGACCTTTGACACATTGCCACCAAACAAGTGGAACTACATTTCTGCCAGACCAGGATCATGAGAGGACCTGATCATGATCAGATCAGGATTCACATCAGTATCCTTCATCGCCATACTTCCCCATCTTAATCCCCATAATAACCAATACCCTGCGACACCGCCCATTCAGTGCAAACCGAAAGAACCCAAAAAGTTCAAGGATAAAGGATAAAGGCTCAAACATATGTCATACGATGCGCTCGACTAGAAGATCAGCTCTATTATTCACGCGTCAGCTGTGCTCAGAGAGGTGAATGATGCTGCACTGACATATGTAATGGACATACAAGGCCATGTCAAACTCCAAAAAAAAAAAAAATCCAAATCCAAGCCCAGATCCCAGAAGACTTAAGAAACCTATCAATACACGGATAGGTGGAGACTGAGAGGAGGCAGAGTGGAGATCACCCAGACTGGAACACACTATGGGTCCATGTGAGGCAGAGCTCGGGGGCAGCTCTCACTGACTCTCATCTCTCAGGGTGGGATGGAGTGGATGGAGGTTTACCCTGGGAATCATCTCAATCATCTCTGTATCACTGCTGGACAGCAAACTAATGGGTATAGTATTCTCATCCTTCTCATGGTAAGGTGGTGAAAGCCACACACACTCTGGCTAGGTTTATAAATGCACTAGGGCAGATAGTCTAGTATGAACCTATGAACCTATGAACATATATAATATTCGTATCAAATTTCATCTACACCAGAAGATGAGTTTTCTTCTATAGAGAAAGGCTTTATTAAACCCTGCCTGTCCTAAGCAGGTAAGGGAGGTATGTGCCGCAAACAGTACAATTTCTTGAAAGGGATTTTGCATAACAGGCCCACAGGAAAACTGCTGGTCCCTCTTTGTGATACTAATTTTGAGTTAGAGAAGCTAAGATTCGCTCCATTTGGCTGACTTGAGGTTCTTAACATGGAAAATAGTTTTACTGATTACTCTGACCTCTGCAAGAAGGGTATCCGAGTTGCAAACTTTTACAGTGAGTCAACCCTACCTCATTTTACATATGGACAATGTTTCTTTGAGAAGTAATCCTTCTTTTATGCCTTAAGTGGTATCCAAGTATACTTTAGGCCATCTATCTCCCAGCTTTCTCTACTGAACCTAAAATGGAGAAAGGATACTACATACTATGGATGCAAATAGACAACTTGGGGACTATTTAGGCAAAACTAAATATTTCAGAATTTCTGGATCAATTGTTTATTTCTTGTGAAGGTAAGAATGGACAGCCTGCAGGAGTTAATCACCTTATCTGCAAGGCCATGGAGTGAATCATCATGGACCTTATCAAGAAAGATATAGGTAATCTCCAAACACTTGACACTACTCAGTTTGGATTTGTCAAAGGGAGATCATGCCTGTTAAATCTAGTGGACGTCTTTGAGACAGTCACCAAGGCCCTGGATGAGGGGAAAGCTGTGCATACAGCATACCTAGACTTAACCAAGGCTTTATCACTGTCCTTTATGCAGGCATCATTGACAAACTCACCCAACTAGGTGATAACCCTTATATTGTTACATGTGTTGCTAACTGGCTAACTGATGGAACTCATATAGTCAAAACAGGGAAATCCACCTCCAACAGCAGACCTGTTACCAGTGGTGTTCCACAGGGATCACTCCTGTGATAAAAGTACAAGCAAAAACCAAAGGTCTCTGGCTGCCAAAGTTTGCTGATGACGGCAAACTAGGAGTGGTCATAGAATCTCCAAATGATGCCAACATCATACAAGAGGGACTTAAACAAATGATTGGTGGTAAACATGGCCTTAAACTCAATGCAATAAATGTATTATCATCCCTTTCTGTAAGGGAAATGTTCCTGCTAACTACCGCATCAGTAGCAACACCCTACGTACACACCCAGTGGTGAGAGACCTGAGCACACAGGTTGACCGCAACCTTACCTTTGATCACCATGATCCAAAGTGGTAAGAAGGGCATTCTATATTGCTCATCTCATAAGTAAGGGCATTGCGTCCAGAAAAAAAGAAGTTATAACCTCTCTGTACTCTTCCCTCATCAGGCCAAAAATTAAGTACAACACCCCTTTTGGTATGTACCTTTCCAAGCACCTGCAGCAGTTGAAGAGACCACAAAGGGTTCCTCACAAGGAAAATTCAAGGTCTTCACCATCTGTCCTTTGTGGATCCTCTGGAATCACTGTCAGTTTATTCTGTTTCATACAGACTACTCAGAGGTGATCTCTGCCTTGCATATAAGGCAATCTCTGACCTTGCTTTATTAGAAATGTCGCATATACGGAAGTCAATTGGTACATGGGTTACTTGCTCTAAACCCTTAACCTAGTATGTGACATTAATATAACGTGCTGGAGGGACATATTTGTCTCCCAGAGGTTACCACACCTTTGGACCAGACTCCCACTTCATGTCAAACACAGCACCTCATTGGCCCTCTTCAAACGGAATCTGGACAATTGGATGGGTAACCATAAATTCACCATAGGAGTTCCACCTGTGCCCTTCTTGGATATAGGCATTAGGTGCTGATCATAGAAATATGGGAAGAACTTGGCTAGGCTTGTAAAAGCCCTAGGGCCATTAGCCTAGTAACTTCCTATGATCCAATAGGATTGTACATCTCCAAGTCCTTTTCCATCAGTAGAGCTATGAAGTAAGGTTGTCTCCTGCCAGCCCTCACCTCCTCTTCTTTCTTCACATTAGTCATTAAACCATTAGCAGGATGTATTAGGGAAATTAGTCTAGTTTAAGTTTTCAGGCTATGAGTGGACAAGGGAATAAAACAATAGTTATAGATTATCTTCTCTCATCTCTCACTACTCCCCTACCAGACTTCTCCGAAGCTCAACCAAAGACCTACTAAAACTCCATAAACCCAAATCCAACACAGGGTGTAGTTCAAAGATCTTTCTCAGTGGATTCAGGGACATTATTATCACTCAATAGTTTAAAAGCGGTCATTCCGAGCTAATTATATACCCGTTGTCTTAAATATTGACTACTTTTATAAATTCACATTTATAAGATTGTGTTATGCCACCAGTCAGATCCTCTTTTTTCAAATGGTAGAATAAGAGCCTTATTTACTGGTCTGGTTGTCTTAAAGAAAGCCAAAGTTTTTTTGAAGTCAAATCAAATTTAAAGTAAATTTCAAGTAAATGTTGATTAATGCCTATATATCTAGATATAAGTTTAGTATACTTAAATGAAGTAGAATAAGCCATATTACCTTTAGCACTAGGATATAATACCTGAAATTATTTGATGTTGGCCAAAATTCAAAAAGGCACTTGCAGTGCAACGAGATTATCTTTTATCTTAAAACACTCAAGATGTAGGTCACATTTGCTAAATTTCAAAAATTTATCATTGAAAACTTTGGTAAGGAGCTGTCAAAACATGACAAAATCCATTATTTCAGCTCCCCCATGTAACACCTTCCTATCTTTTTAATTGAATTACTTTTGTTGACGTTCTGATGAAGAGCATTTTATAGCAAGGAAAAACTAATAAGGATGCTCCCCACAGTTCAAACTATTGGATGGAAATGCTCAGATATAGTGAAAGATATTTGGAGATATATCTTTCTGTTTCGGACTGAACAACTACATATTCAGCACTATATTTAGATCCTGTGCTGAGATTAAATGGTTGCTTTAAAACAAGCTGTACTTTTTAATGCCTCAATCCCGCTGCACATCAGTAATAGTTAGCACACCTTACAAACCAAATAATAGTTAGCACACCTTACAAACCAAATAATAGTTAGCACACCTTGCAAACCAAATAATAGCACACCTTACAAACCAAATAATAGCACACCTTACAAACCAAATAATAGTTAGCAGACCTTACAAACCAAATAATAGTTAGCACACCTTGCAAACCAAATAATAGCACACCTTACAAACCAAATAATAGCACACCTTACAAACCAAATAATAGTTAGCAAACCTTACAAACCAAATTAATAGCACACCTTACAAACCAAATTAATAGCACACTGTACAAACCGAATAATGGTTAGCACACCTTACAAACCAAATAATAGTTAGCACACCTTACAAACCAAATAATAGTTAGCACACCTTGCAAACCAAATTAATAGTTAGCACACTTTACAAGCTAAATAATAGTTAGCATACCTTACAAACCAAATAATAGTTAGCACACCTTACAAACTAAATAATAGCACACCTTACAAACTGAATTAATAGTTAGCACACCTTACAAGTGAAATAATAGTTAGCACACCTTACAAACCAAATTAATAGTTAGCACACCTGACAAACCAAAAATAGTAGTTAGTACACGTTACTTTCAGTCATAATGGCAGCTGCAAGGCAGGGATAAATGCTCATTTCCCCAAATAATGTATCCCTAGCTTTTGTTTTGTTATCTATACAGTGTTGAAATTCATGCTCTACTAACATGACATGAGTTTAACAAAAAAGTTATAAACATTGAGAAAAGCTGCATATTTAGTCTCAGATAATACAGATGCACATATCAGAGCAAATGTAGAATTCTGAAACATTGTAATATAATGCTCAATGCATAAAGACTGATCATGTGGATATTCAATCTAAATGTGTAGATTGATAATTACAAACTCACTTTGCAGACATACTTTACAAATAGTAGATGCCTTGTTTATACACTATATTATAAATTATTTGGATATGTTGATTTGAATTGCATTTCTAGTATTTGTTTGAATTGTTTAAGTAGGGGTCCTCTTCTCTCTGATTCCTTTGTTTTACTTACCTGCCCATTCTCCTTCTCTGTTATGCTTAACATTTTACTGAGTTAAAAAAAAGATGAAGGCTGTAAGTAAAATTCCCAGAATCACCTGTTCTGCTGTCTTGTAGCATAAGGGCAAACTAGACAAGATAGAGAATAGCTCATAGAACAATAATCTGAGAAACATTGCTGTTCAATAATTCCAGAAAACTTAGAAGGGACAAGAAGACAAATTCCAAAAGAACTGGGGTTGCCTCAGAGAAGACTTCTCCCATCCTGCAATACTACCCCAACCTAAATTCTAGCTCTGCTCATGTTATGACATTACACTGCAGGTGGAATATTCCCTAAAAATCCGAAACTACATCAGTGCAGTGAACTTAGGTTATATCCACAATGCTAGAACCAGATAATGAGATTTTGAAACATTCTGTGCTAGTGAATGTCATTACCTTGTTTACTTTATTGATAGATTTATTAACTTTTAATCTTATTGTGTATACCTACTTGTGTTTTTCTGTTTTTACAACTGTACTTTGGGTTGTCACCAATTCCCTTTTTTCTGAACTATTCAAAAATCAAATTGATTCTCCGGTAGTCCGGAAAACACTGTACAAACTCCGGTATTCTGTTTCAAAAAAGGAAACAGACTATCGGAGTTTGTTAAATCGGCTGATTTACTATGCTTTTTTACAGAAAAGCATAGTAAATCAACTGAAAGCAGGCATCAGGAATGGAAAAGAGGGTGTTCCCGACTGGTGATGTCACAGAATAGGCGAATGCGGGCAGGGAAGAGGCAGGATTTGGCGGGGTTAACTTGCGACTGAAAAGGGTGTATGGACCAGCTCACTTAGCCATTAAAAAAAACTATAAGTAAATAAATAAACACCTTTAGAAACCTGAACTTCATTTTTGCAGTACATAACATGCCAAAACTTTAGTGTTATGCTGAATACTACAAGCATGACAACATTTTTCTTTGTAATGCATGTAGCATTATGGCAAGGATACAGGTAGTAATATGGGGATTCTGTCTTCACATAATCTTAGCAGTTAACATGAGATAAGGGGAAAGTTCGTGTTAGGTGGTATGGACTTTTGTGTATGAAGCATGAGCAGGTTTAGCTATTCCTTAACTTTATGTCTCTACTTGCTTCTTAAATTGTATAAAAAGGCTTAGTTTGTAGAGTACTGAGGAGAGATGTTCTGGTTCTTTCACCAATGGATTTGTGAAAGCTTGGTCTGTGGTGAGTGAGATACTATTGCTTTTATCACTGAGACTGCATGGGTAGGATTTAGATTTAAGCATGTTTTTTAATGGCTGGATAGTAGATGGATCAGAATAGCTTAATGCAGCCATTTCAATGCATACTCTGCCTACATTCTAGTAACTCTGTGTGCATTGTTCACAGATTTCAAGTGTTTACATGACTTAATGCAGGACACAATCTCCCTCAAAAATATTTTGTGAAGAAACAAAACACAACTGTTTGTGTTTCTAGATCTAATATTGCTGACACTTTCCAGATTAAGCTCATGCCTAACAAGTTACAGAACCGATTCCCTCAATCCCATTTAATATTTGGTGAACCTCAGCGGACAGTGTTTGTAAAGCTACTACAAAATCATGACAGATTTGTCTCTGATTCGTTATGAACTATCGCAACATCTTCGGTTTCAGCATAATCAAGAGCAATGCATACAGTGCTTCAAAACAGTTGTAAATAATAAAAGGACAGCAGACCAGTAGGAAATTATTTCTATGCTTCAAATTCACATACCCACCACAACAGTTACTGTCACTAGTTACAGGGGTAGTTACTCCAAGCCTGGGAAGGAAAAAAAGATAACAGCTTACCAGAAGGAAAAAAAGGCAGTTCTTGGGCCAAGCTGAACGGGAACACCTTGTAGTGCCTGTCTGGCGATCCATGCAATCCATGAGTGCTGAAATAAAATAGAGGGATCCAGTAGCAGGTAAAATCTTCAAATATTTGCAAAAATAAAGGAAATACCTGTTGTTGGACCCTCTATTTATTTGGGGAAACAAAAGAAAATTAGGTTGGGGTGGAGGTGTTACGCAAGTGGTGGCTTGGATTACAAGAATCCGATTGGCTGCCACCACTTGCTTTATCAATAACTTTTAAAGTGGATTTTCTACTAAACATTTAATGTGACTTTAATTTAAAAACACGCTGAATCGTAACTATATAAGGTCAATTACAAGTTCAGTTACAATTTCAGAGTGTTTTACATTAAGCTGAACAAATCTGCAATACAGTTTCTCGCACTTGTGGAAGGCACTCAGGGGTAACAGCTTGCAATTAATATCTTCTCATGGTGTGCTCAGTGTTAAGCATAGAGGCGCCATGAGAAGGTACTCAGGGTTAATGAGTTAAGTGACCAGAAAAATTAAAGATTGAGACTGAAAAAAGAACTACAGTAGCATCATAGAAATTCTGTTTATTTCAGTGTTTGCAACTACAATTAAAAAGAAAACAAATGTGCAATCTGGGACTTTAGATGTGGATGAACATGAATTAAATTTTTACGTGAAGTTAAAAAATATGTGATGAAAGAAATGTATGGACTGCAAGTTGAAAAGTGTGGGTACCAGTGCATGTTAAGTATGAGCAAATTCAACATATTTCAAATACAATAATTGTGAATGGTAAGACAGGATTTCTTAGGTACTGGGGACAACCCAAAGAATGGTATTTCTGTGGGGATGAAGATCATTTTGTATAAGACTGTAACTTATGAAGGTGTGGCCAATGTAGATAGAAGGGACATATAGCAGCATTTGTACAGAAAGTATACAGAATTTGGACACTTCTGGTTTGACTGTCCTATGTTTGAAAAGGAAAGAGTAAATGAAGAGGAAAGCTCAGAAGAAAGACAAACAGTATAAAATATTACTACAGAAGATGCTGAAAGAAAAGGTGGTATGGTGGAAGGGGATACTAAAGAAAAAGAAAGATTAAACAAATAAGAGATAGAGAAGAAATAAAAATTCAAAGCAAGCTTATTAATATACAGGAGAAGAGAACATTTTTACAATTTTAGAATGTGAAGAAAAGAAGAGGGAGTAATGGAGACAGAAGGAGAAGATCAGTGAGATACTGCAAAATGGTGGGAGGCTTAGGAAAAGGAAATAAAAAAATGATATCTGGAAGTAAAATTCTTGCCAAAAAAATGAAAGGTTGATATAGGAGTTTTAATATTAAATGTGAATAGCATTAGAAATGATATAAGAGGTTTGGTGGGGGGGTTGTATAAAAAATAAAAATTGATGTTCTTTTTTCTTTTGCTTGCAAAATACTAGATACAATGAAGAATAAAAATGGAAAGTATGGAGGGGGGTGTGGATTGTTTCATCAGTGGGAAATGAGACATGCTCTTTTAAAAAAATGAAGAAATACAAATTTTTGTTGTAACAACAGTAGTACTAAGAAGGGTACTGATATGTGATTTGAGAATGAATGAGACAAAAATTAAAATGTGTTAATCATAATTTATGCATATACTAATATGACAGAGAGAAAACAGCTGTTTGCAGTAATAACATATTTAGGGTCTATATTAAAACACTGAACATTCAAAATGTCGAGTGTTCTAATATCGAACCCTAGCAATAAAAAGAAAAAAACATCAAACATTCGGAACAGCAAATTTTTTCCTAGGGAAAAAATTAGCTGTTCCAAAACACATACAACACAAGCACACCAAACAAACAGCAATCCACACACATGCACCTAAACTCTTACACCTAACCTTGCACTAAACTATACATACACCACTAACTATCTACTTACCTTAACCCAAACCCTAACCCTATGGTCTGTCACTATAACACCTCACCCACGCCTTAACCCTAACTCACCTAACCCACCCTAACCCACACATCCACACAGTGGCACACTTACCTGACCCGCGCCCTAACCTTAACTCACCTAACCCACATGTCCACACAATCACACACTTACTGACTGAACCCGACCCATAACTTTCCACCAGAGCGCTGAAAATACTGAATCAACAGAAGCAGACTACTGAATTCTTTCCCTAGGAAAGAATTCGGTTTCCTGTTACTTTGATATTTTCAGTGTTCGCTGAAAACGGGTCGATATTAGAACACCCGACATTTCAAATGTTCGGTGTTCTAATATAGACCCCATATTTACTAGCACATTTTTAACACTGAAGGTAGAAGATTTTAACTGTAACCTGAGGAATGAAAATGTAAAATAACAATGGATGTTAAGATATTAAGGGAATTAATAAGTCTGAGATTTAAAATTGGAAATAATACAGAATGGATGTATAAATGGGGAATTTTTATGACTGAAATTAATTATGTAGTTTACTCTAAAGACATGAAAGAAATGACAAGGGAAGTACAGATAGCAGACTTTTCAGATTATAGAGCAGTATGGGCTAGAATAGGGGAAGACAGCAAAATCAAGAAAGAAATTGAGTGAAGGGATTAACTGCAGAGTTTAAAACAGAGGAAGAAATGATAAGAGAGAAAGAAATATTATAGAAAGATCATGCGACAATGAGACCATTTTATAAACACTGGACACAGTTGTAAGTAATGTGTAAGGAGAAGTAAAAATATTTAGAAGTGGCAAGCAGAATGAAAAAAGAAATACAATTAATTAAAATATTAAATGAATGGATGAAGTATATTGGAAGAAGACATGTCATGGTTTGATAAAAGTTGTATTAAAAAAGAATGAAAGAAAAGATATAAAAAATGGAAGCCCATAACACTAGGAGATATTGTGTATAAAATGTTTATGAAAATACTACACAAAAGGATGGAGAAAGTACTGGATTTGGCAGTAGGAGAAGGGATTTATGGTATAAACGCAAGAGACATGAAAGAAATATTAATTATAGTTAATATTGAAAGAAAATGAAGTAAGACTGATTTTTTGTGACATAGCTAAGTCATTTACCTTTAACAAAGTTTAATTTGCTATAACAAAGTTGCTAATTTTGCAGAAAGTACCCCTTTCAAAAGCCACCACTGTATAGCACTAAAAATCCTAAACTGGTTAAAACTACCCCATCAACGTCCATATACACAGCTTCTTAACACCTATAAAATTATTCAGAATCCATCTGCATGTCCAGCACTAAATAACATGCAACACAATTATGTTCCTAGTCGGTCATTATAACCCAATGACCAAACACTCCTGTCTGTCCACAAACCTATCAAATCTGCTGGGCATTGTCTGTACTCGTACCATATTGCTAAGCCTGGAACTCCTTATCTCTATCCATCTTGGTCCATACCCTCCCTCTCACCCTTCAAAACCATTCCAAATGACTTCCTAACCAAAAGCTGGTGCTTTTCTTGCTCAGCACCAGGATAAACTAAATCCCTAAATGTGGACAAATACCTGTTCATGCCTTACATCTACTTACTCTCCGTTCTTTACTGACTTCCTTAGTTTTATCAGTTTCTATCCCATGGCATTCTCTGCAAATATCCATTTAGCCTACTTTTCTGTCACTTTGTGTTGCAATTCCCATTAATGTTATACCAACTTACCTTTAATTTCTCTATAAACTGGCTAAAATGTCTGTAAATATTATATCATTGCCATATAACTTGTATCTGTTCTTAACCAATGTTTTCATATTATGCATATAATTTGGTATAATTGCTTAAACTGTATTTGTTTTTTGTATTATTTTTAAAGACTGCAAAGTTACTATTCTTAAAAAGTTTTGTAATACTTTGCAGCTTTTCTACTTGGACCTCCACAGAAAATGGACATCTATGCAGCTGGACTTTCCCGGTAATCAAATGTCAATAAATAAATAAAATAAATACATTTAATAAAGTGTTCCATGAAGCAATGTGGCAGATTTTAGAGGGATATGGCATTGGAAAAATATTATTAATGTATTAAATAAATGTTATGCAAATTCATGGGTACAAGTTATGATAAATGGATGGATGGGAAAAATAAGTATTAAGAGAGGAGTAAAATAAGGATGCATGGTAAGTGCTTATTTATAATAGTAATGCATGCAATAGTACAGATATGCATGTATGAAATGAGGGAGGCAAGTTGTGAGCTGGAAGGAAATGTTATATTATGCAGATGATTCAGTTCTATTAACAAAAAATAAAGGGTGGATAACTTAAGCTGCAATAAGGACTGAAAGGCTGTTAAAAGTTGGTCTGCAGTTAAACAAAATGAAGTGTCGGATTTGGTGAAGTAAAAGAAAATAAATGGAAAATATTTCACAAGAAAGGAAGTAAAGATTTTGTGAGTGACATTTGGTGAGCATGAAAGTGTCGTAAGTCAATGGAGAGAGATGCTGGAACAAATAAAAATTTTATCTTGGTGGAAACGTTTTTATTTATTATTTAAGAAAAAGATGCATATGTTGAATACTTATGTATTATAAAAAGTATCCAGTTTGGGAAAATATATATGTTTCCCACTCAAATGGAAAAACGAGAAATTTGTTTAGCTTCATCTAGGGCTTAAGGCTGAACCCATTGAGGAGAAGGATAAGTCATAATAATTTATAATAAAACAAGAAGAAGGTGGTAAGGTGGTTTGAATTTAAAAAATGCAATGGCGCATTTAGCATCCATGAACTTGTTTTGGGTAATGGGAATGGTAAAAGAAAGGCAAAAAAAAAAAAAGATGACACATAAGATGCTATACGAAAAATATAAAAGTGTTTGAGATGAAAACACAGGGAAAACAAAAGAAAAAAATAAAGAAAAGAATGGTATAGTATGATTGCCTGTGGAAGGAATTAAAAGAAGATGAAAAAGGCAATAAAATCAGAAAAAAAGGTTTGAAAATGTTTATTATGTGGAGAATTTTTTTGTGAAAAATGTTATTAGATAAGTTACCAGACAAAGGGAATATGAAATATAAGGTAATGGAGGAGCAAAAATGTGTTGACTGTAGTGAAGAAAAAAACAAAACAACAAAACATTTTTTTTTTAATCACAAAAATAAATATATAAATAAATAAATAAAAATGTTGAGAAAAGTTTAAAAATTAATATAGATGGGAAGAGTTTAAATCTATAAATATTAATATGATATTATGGGAAGTATGATAAAGTAAAGATTGTGATATTGATAAATGGGATTCAGTACTGTTTCTGACAACATGGGTGCTGCAGAAAACTAAAGAGTTGAGAATCTGTTATATAACAAAAAATGGAGTGTATGTATTGTATTAGCTGAAATAAAAGATGGTTCTGGAAGAAAGAGCGGGGATAGAAAGTAAACATAAAAGAAAAAGAATGAAAGAAATAGAACTGTTTATTTAAGTTCTTTTTTGGTGATAACTTGTAAATAATTTTGGTTATAAATATATAAAAAATTGTATAAGTAATTGATTTATGTTTTTTGTGAAGATTGGTGAAGGCTGCCAGCCTAGCTAGATAGAATTTTATAGATAATTCTGTCATTTGTAAATATTAATGTAAGCCACAGGCTTGTTCTCTTAAATGTGAAAAGACTGTATTGGATGCTGAACTGAAAAAAAATGTAACAACAATGCACTCTGCTGTAAGAAAGCTGATAAGTCAAGCATTGTGAAATTCTTTGATCTAAAACTCGGAGCCGAGATGTCTAGAGGGAGGCATTCTGCCTATTGTTTTGAGGCCAGAGTTAATGGCTAGAATTTACATGTATAATTTATTTTATTTCTCTGACTTCCTGACCAGCTGCAAGATCAAAAGGACTATTAACCTCTGAGTTTCTGTTAGGCTAGGAACCAGAAAGAAAGGATGCGATCTGAAATGAATCAGTGGTACTATGTTATCAATTTAAGGACAGAAAGAATGAGAGCATTAGAGCATTTGTCTTGAGAACATCCAACTCACCAGCACTCTGCCTGTGTTCTATATGTAAGTTTATTTTATAACTGTGTTTTCTCTTAGATATAGCTAGGAACTAGGAAGAGTAGATTAATTTTTTTTTTGTATTGATGTCAGAACTTTTCTAGTGTATTATTTTAAGTATTTCTCTATGATCTCTGAACTCTTGACTAGGCACTGTGTAGTAAGAAGTATTGTCTTGTGTTTTTATTATTTATTATTAAATATTTTTAAACCTTTCAACTGTGGCTGTTTTGTGCAGAGATAATTTAAGCTCTAGAGTACAGTGCATATATATAGTGATAGCGTACTAAGCCACTCCAAATAAGCCTTGACTGTTCATTTGCACTTACCATTTGGATAATAATATTGCACAGTATAATTGAACACCCTTTCATAAGGGCTGTTTAGCAGCTGATAAATATTAGTGGGTGGTGGCAAGTGGCACTACAGTATAGTCTGGGTAAAAGGAGCACAGCTGGATAACCTGTGCCTTATCTCAAAGTGTGGGTGTATCAGCTACCTGCAGGGGCATGAAGCACTGGTTGGACAGAGAGGATGCTGGAGGTTTTACCTTGCCCACTAGCTGAGATCTGGACCCTATAATTGTGCCATTGGGGAGTATTATTGGAGACCTGGAGAGAAAGGGAGAAACCAGCCCCAGACTGACTATGATCTCTGTGTGCTCTTAAGGGAAATTGTACTTTACTGTGTGTGTATTTGTTATCCTTTCCCTATATGGATGTCCCTTGCTGGTGTTAGTGGTGAGGATTGAGGCTCCTTGATTGCTGAGCCAGTGCACGGGCATCATAGTTTTATATATGTGCGTGTTTGTGTTTGTGTGTGTGTGTGTGTGTGTGTGTGTGTGTGTGTGTGTGGTGTACATACACACACACACATATATATATATATATATATATATATATATATGTATATATGTATATATATATATATATATATATATATATATATCTACATTGTATAAAATGAATGTATGACTGTAAATGTAAACAAAGCACCCCTATTCTTTTGTCTTGCTGATGTTCATCATGTTTCACTGTTGCAGTCATTACTCTTGGGTTATCCTGCTGGCAGGCTACTCTCAGTCTGCCAGAATTCCAAAGTCTAGGTCCTGCGTCAGTTGCTGTCACCTCTTCCCTGACGTCAGTGCGCCAGGGTATAAAAGATGCAGCAGACGCCATTTTCTTCAGTCTTTCTTGCCGCGCGGTGCCCGAAGCAAAAGCAGTTCGCAAGTGCCGGTCGGCCGAATCCTGATATTTTCAAATCTGAATTTCAGAACCAAAGTCTTCATTAAAGCTAAGTACCCCATTGGGGAAACTTTTTCTTGCTCCAGACTGATGTCAGAAAAAGTTAACAATTGTATTTCTTGTGGGAAGCAAATACCTCATAAGGATTTTCACTCTTACTGTATTCCTTGCCTAGGTCCTGATCACAATGTTGCTAGCTGTCGGTTTTGTGCTAGATTTAACCAATGCACTATCAAGCGTCGATTCGATTTTGCATTTCATTACTTTGGCTGAAGATTTAATTATATAATGCCGTTGGACCAGCCGACAACCGGAGTTTACAAAAAATGCAAGGGCAAGGAAAAGGATAGGCATCCAAGGTCCAAAACTGATGACGAAGCCTCTGCTAGGTCAGTCGCCGGTTCTCAGTGAGGTGCTTTCGCAGCCCCTGGCTCCCGCTACCTCAGAGCCACAGGCCACTTCCGACTCCCATGTGGAGCCGACTGGGCCTCTGGAAACTCAAGGTATTGGACACTCAGAAATTATTCCCTCAGATGGGTCCAGAGCTGCTGAGCAGGCATCGGCTTCTGAGGGTGTCTTCAGACCTACACAACTATATATTAAGCCATCTTCAGCTTCAAAGACAAAGACTAAAGCAGCTCTAAAGACAAAGAAACAAGTACAGCATTCTCCTTCTCCGACTTCCATGCCTAAAAAACAGATGCTCAAAATGGCCGAAGAGCTAATTAGTTTGATCACGGGCTCCCATCCCCCTCCTTATAAGAGGCCTAGGCAAGAGACAGAGTATGATTCTTCTGATCAGGTTTCTATTTCCTCTGATTCCTCTTCTGAACAGGATTACTCCATGCTTCCCTATGAGGATTCTGATGCTGAAGAATCCATTCCTTCAGCCTCTCTTCCTGAGGATTATTCTTTTGGGGAAACCCTGCATACCATGAGGGAGCATTTCCACTGGGAGAGCCAAGATTATTCTGAATCTAAGAAAAGACTCAGAGACTTTCTGCTACTTCCTCAGCACAGACCCCTTGCTATTCCACCTGTCCTGGATATTGTAGATGATGTATTTTCAGAGTCCGGCCTGTCCCCTGACTCTTTACCCCCTGCACCTGCTAAGCCAGACAGGTACTACAGGTTCCCAGATTCTCATAAATTCCTGTATAAGAACCCCACTGCTGACCCAGAAACTATATCTCAGGGTCCCAAAGGGATTAAAGCTTCCACTGCAAAAAACCCTGTCCCCTCTGATAGGGATTCTAGGGCTCTAGTCAGATGGGGGAAAAAAGTCTACACTTCTGCTACCATGGCTGTAAGTGCTTTAAATTGTCAGTTTCATATGCTTAAATATCAGCAATATTTAATGTCACTGCTTAAACAGAAAGTGTTGACAAATTTGGCCCCCAGCCTGGAAATTGATAATCCCCCTCGCCCCCAAGGGCCAAAAAACGATGCTTTTCGGCTAAAGGGGGCTTGCACCCCTGTCCACCCTGGCCTTTTTTGGATATTGGGGCAAAGGGGCCCCCCTGGCTACCCCCCATAGGGTTTGCCCCTTTTTAGGCAAGGCTCAAAAGACAAACCCACCTCCATAGGTATCACAGGGGAAACTAAGAGTAATGCTACTCAATGCCAGAAGTCTAAACCTCAAGATGCATGCACCAAACTCTCCTTAGCATGGAGAAATCGATATCTGTGCAGTAACAGAAACCTGGTTCGGGGCCCCACCCCAGCACTACCAGGTTATACCTCATACCATGCTTTTCCCCAAAACTTGGACCGAACCCAAAAGGAGGGTATTGATATTCATCAAAGATACCCACACCTCAGGTTGGTGGCAAAGCACGAAGCATCAGAGACTATCCATGTGCAACTAACAGTGGGTAAAACTGCCTTCCAGTTTATAGCCTGCTACTCAACACCCTCCCAAACCCAGGAATCCACTTGGCCTTCCTGAGAACACTGGAAAATATGAAGGTCTCTCCAAACACCATTATATTGGGTGACTTCAACTACCCAAACATAGACTGGGAGCATTACTCTAGCTCCAACACCCTAGCCCAAAGGTTCCTAGAATTCATAAACTCAAATGCTATGGAACAACTTGTTACCACTCCCACAAGAGGGAAAATATACTGGACCTGATCATCAAACATGGGGACTCTGCTCCAGAACAGAAGTGTACCCCCCACTGGTAAGATCAGACCATAAACTGATCTCACTGGATATTCACATCCCGACCCCACCCCCTGCTCAGAAAACCACAGTGAAAAACTTCACTAAAACAAATTTCACACTCCTCAAAACTGAGGTGGAATCCTTCAAAGCCCCCGGGCCTGTGGAAAATAGACCGCAGAATCCTTTATAAATGCATTCTATGAACACCTTCAGGAATGCATGGATCATGCAATCCCAAATAAAACCAAGACCCAATCCTCCAAAGGCAGATGTCCTGTCTGCTGGACCCCAGCCATAAACAAACTATACAATAGAAGGAGGAAGCTACTACATGATAGAGCAAAATCCAAAAAAGGGAAGGCATCTCTGATCAGTATTAGCAAAAGCTAAGGCCTCATAAAATCGCTAAGGCCAGCTTTGAGAGAAAATTGCACAGGACACTAAGGATAATCACAAGGCTTTCTTTAGTTATGTTAGGAACCTGGGGGGGAATTCCCAGATATGCTCAGAATTAGTCCAAAATGACAAAAATACACAACCCACAGACATTGCCAACATCCTAGCTGACAGGTTCACCCAAACCCCCCACACCAAAATGGCAAATATTTATCCCAGGGGTGCTGCCCCTGACATCGCAGATGCTCAGGCAAGAGCCACCCTCTCCAAAGCAAAAAACACAGCATCAATGGGACCAGACAGTGTCCTGGGCTGCGTCCTACATGAATCCAAGAAGAGCTAAACCCAAACATAAAACTACTGTTCAATCTCAACCTTACTACAGGATATGTACCCAAAGAGTGGCATACAGCAACAGTGGTCCCTCTCCACAAAGGTGGTGCCTCAATGGATCCTGGAAACTATCACCCCATAAGCCTGACTAGCTTGGTCTGCAAAGCTATGGAAAGGATCATAATGGACCTCAAAGATATTGGGGACCTATAGACACTGGATCCTACCCAGTTCGGCTTAAAGGGCAGATCCTGCTTCTTAAACCTGGTCAATTTCTTTGAAACAGTCACCAAGACCATTGATAAGGGAAGGTGGTCCACAGAGCCTACCTGGACCTCACAAAAGCCTTCAATACAATAGCATCGGCATTATAGATAAGCCACAGTTTAAATTCCCTGTCACTAGATGGGTTGCAAACTGCTTAAGGCAGACCCACATGGCTCGAGCTGGACCATGTCAGACTCCAAACCAGTTACAAGTGCGGCCCACAAGGCTCAGTCCTGAGGTATTGTTCAGATATATTCTTGGGACAGGCCAACACAGAAGGACTGTGGCTGAGTGTTCAGATGACTGCAAACTGGGTGCCATAATCATCTCCAGCTGACACAAGCATCTCAAATGGACCTCATAGAAACAGACAACTGGTGCCAGAGCCATGGCCTGAAGCTAATGCCAAACAGTGTAAGTCACCATTTGGTAAAACAAAGTGCTCACAATTACCACATGTGGAGCCATTAAGAGAAGAGTAATTAGGGACCGGGTCCTAAGTTGATAGCAATCTCTCATTTGACAACCACGTCCATGCTTGCTAGAAAAACATTTTAATACCACCTATCATGAAGGTTCTACTTATTTTGGGGTCAACCCTCTTTACTCATCAGGAGCATTCCATAGGCCAAGATATCCATTGGTACTTCAAACTTTGCAGCACTGGAAGACCCCATTCCACCAAGGCTGGAATGTAAAGATGATTTTCAGGCCGGTTAAGAACCCATTTACCGTGGCACTAGCCTCCAGAGGTACCGGCCAGATTCCAATTCCATAAAATTAAGGGACACTGCACCAATCCAGGTCCCATGGGTAAAGCTCCAGGACTAAAACCCTGTCCCTCAATAGAATTTAGGGCCATGCGATGGGGAAAGGCTCCTTCTGGTACGTTAAGCATTTAAATGCAGTTTCATATGCTTAAATATCAGAAATTTAAGACTGTTGAAAAGAGTTACAAATATAGTTAGGTCAAAGAAAGGGATTTATTCATGCACTGAACAAGTGCAAAATATTTATGTGGTTATGATTCAGACCTCTTGCAGGGCTGTTACAGGTTCTGTTATTACAAGGCATGCTTGGTTAACAGAACAAAATCTGCCTGATCATGTTAAAGCAAAATGATTAGATGCACCATTACAGCATGATACTTTGTTTGGTACTAAAGCAGAAGAGGTGTTGAAAAAAATGGAGGATAAAGCAAAATCCATACAGACAGTCAAGGGTTACTTACAGGTGCAGCCACCCAGGTTTAGCAGGAACTGGCCCACTAAAAATTGGTCCCTTCCAGTGTCAGACAGACCACAAAGAGGCAGATACAGGCATCCCAGAGGCAGATCTCAGCCCCAAGGCTCATACAGGCCTAAACAATGGGGTGCTCCTACCTCCAAAAGCGGAGAGTACAGATCACAACCTTACAGGAAACAGTCCCAATGACTTTCCTCTACCAGATCAAAGCACTTTTCTTTTGGCAGCCCCCATAGGGGGAAAACTAGCACTTTTTTCATCAAATTGGCAAATGGTTACCCAAGACAAATGGGTCCTCAACATAGTGTCCCAAGGCTACAGGTTCCATTTTCACACCCTACCAAGGTCAAAAGGTATGCCAGACCTGCCACACAATCAATGGGCAGAGGCACAAAAACAAATTACAGCCCTCATGGACATGAGGGCCATTCAGCAAGTACCACAACAAGAGCAGAGGCAAGAATTTTACTCCAGACTTTTTCTAGTTCCCAGAAAGGACAAAACCTGGAGACCAATACTGGACCTGTCAATTTTAAATACATTTCTGGAAGTTCCAAAATTCAAGATGTTGACTCTACAGCAGCTACTGCCCATGCTGGGCAAGAAGGCTTGGCTCGTAACTTTGGACCTAAAAGAGGCATACCTGCATGTCCCAATCAGACAGTCTTTCAGAAGATAGCTCAGATTCATAGCTGGCTCATTGCATTATCAATTCTCTGCACTGCCCTTTGACTTATCTACTGTGCCCAGGGTCTTCACAAATGTGGAAAATAGCTTTAAAAAAATTTAAAATTTACCTTTGGATTAATTAAGGGAACAAAGACATTTTTTAAATTTGGCCCTTTTAAACCTGTCGAAAAGGGGTAAAAGGATCATCATGGACCTCATAAATAAAGATATTGGGGACCTACAGACACTGGATCCTACCCAGTTCGGCTTTGTTAAGGGCAGATCCTGCCTCTTAAACCTGGTCGACTTCTTCGAAACAGTCACCAAGGCCATTGACGAAGGGAAGGTGGTCCACAGAGCCTACCTGGACCTCACAAAAGCCTTCAATACAATACCCCACTCGGGCATTATAGATAAGCTCACCAGCTTAAATATAAACCCCTATGTCACTAGATGGGTTGCAAACTGGCTCAAGGACAGAACCCACATGGTTAGAATTGCTGGAACCATGTCAGACTCCAAACCAGTTACAAGTGGCGTCCCACAAGGCTCAGTCCTGGGACGTCTATTGTTCGGTATATATTTCTTGGAGGTACAGGCCAACACAGAAGGACTGTGGCTGACCTAGTTCGCAGATGACTGCAAACTGGGTGCCATAATCGACTCTCCAGCTGACACAAGCATCCTCCAAATGGACCTCATAGAAACAGACAACTGGTGCCAGAGCCATGGCCTGAAGCTAAACGCCAAACAGTGTATAGTCATCCCCTTTGGTAAAAACAAAGTGCCCACAAATTACCACATAGGTGGTAATCCATTAAGTACAGAAGACGTAATTAGGGACCTGGGGACCCAAGTTGATAGCAATCTCTCATTTGACAACCACGTGGCCAAAGTGGTTAGAAAAACATTTTATATAGCCCACCTAATCATGAAGGGATTCACATCTAGATTTGGGGAGGTCATTGTGCCTCTTTACTCATCCCTCATCAGGCCCATAATCGAGTACAATACCCCTTTTGGGCTGTACCTTACCAAACACCTGCAGCAACTGGAAAGACCCCAAAAGTACCTCACCAAGAGGATCAAAGGGCTCAAACAGATGCCATATGCTGCCCGGTTAAAGAAACTCCAGCTCTACTCAGTGGCATGCCGCCTGCTCAGAGGTGACCTGTGCCTGACGTATAAAGCCATGTCCAACCTGGAATTAAGGGACATGCTGCACCTCAAAAAATCCAAATCCCATCGAGCTACACGCTCGAGAGACTTGAACCTCAGCACTAAAATAAATAGGACATGCTGGATGGACAGATTCAGAGGCTCCCTTCACTCTGGAATAAAATCCCAGTCCAGGTTAGGCAGAGTCCCTCACTGACTCTCTTCAAGAGGAATCTTGATGAGTGGATGGGAGATCGTAGGTTTACCCCAGGTATCACTTCTGTGTCACTGTTAGACAGAGGCACAGTATACTAACTTCGAAAAAGGGCATAGCAAAATTAATTTAAAATGGGTGGCAAAAGCCAAACATACTCTGGCTAGGCTTATAAATGCCCTAGGGCAGATAGCCTAGTATGAACCTATGAACCTATAAGTCAAGCATTGTGAAATTCTTTGATCTAAAACTCAGAGCCGAGATGTCTAGAGGGAGGCATTCTGCCTATTGTTTTGAGGCCAGAGTTAATGGCTAGAATTTACATGTATACTTTCTTTTATTTCTCTGACTTCCTGACCAGCTGCAAGATCAAAAAGGCTATTAACCTCTGAGTTTCTGTTAGCCTTGGAACCAGAAAGAAAGGATGCAATCTGGAATGAATCAGTGGTACTATGTTATCAATTTAAGGACAGAAAGAATGAGAGCATTGGGCATTTGTCTTGAGAACTTCCAACTCACCAGCACTCTGCCTGTGTTCTATATGTAAGTTTATTTTATAACTGTGTTTTCTCTTAGATATAGCTAGGAACTAGGAAGAGTAGATTATTTATTTATTTTTTTTGTATTGATGTCAGAACTTTTCTAGTGTATTATTTTAAGTATTTCTCTATGATCTCTGAACTTTTGACTAGGCACTGTGTAGTAAGGAGTATTGTGTTGTGTTTTTATTATTTGTTATTAAATATTTTTAAACCTGTCAACTGTGGCTGTTTTGTGCAGAGATAATTTAAGCTCTAGAGTACATTGCATATATATAATGATACTGTACTAAATCACTCCAAATAAGCCTTGCCTGTTCAGCTGCACTTACCATTTGGATAATAATATTGCACAGTATAATTGAATGGGTTCCTATTACATGATCACAGACACATTCTGTCAAATGTGTCTTGACTGAACGTAAAAGAATGAAAAGGCAAATTAGTGAAGTGGCTTTTAAGCAAATTCTTTCCCTGGGAAAGAATTTGCTTGGTCGCTTCCGTTACTTTGCCGTTTTCAGCACTGTAGTACGATCTCACAGCTGGTATATTTAAGTAGGGGTGTGTGGGGGGCACAGTCCCCTACATTGGGGAGTGCAGGGGGTAAAGCCCCTCACTTTATGTAATGTATTACAGTTTTTTTTGGAACAGCGATTGTTTTTCCCTTGGAAAAAAATTGCTGTTCTGAGGTTTCGACATTGTAAGCTTTCGCTTACATAGGGTCGATTACTCACCGTTCACTTTTTTAAGTGTATGATGATGTAATATAGACCCTAATTAGACACTCTTTGATAAGGGCCTTTTAGTAGCTGATAAATATTAGTGGGTGGTGGCAAGTGGTACTACAGTATAGTCTGGGTAAAAGGAGCACAGCTGGACAACCTGTGCCAGCCTTCCCCAAGTGTGTCTGTGTGGTTGTATATAACTCTTATCTCAAAGTGTGGGTGTATCAGCTACCCGCAGGGGCATGAAGCACTAGTTGGACAGAGAGGATGCTGGAGGTTTTACCTTGCCCACTAGCTGAGATCTGGACCCTATAGTTGTGCCATTGGGGAGTATTATTGGAGACCTGGAGAGAAAGGGAAAAACCAGCCCCAGACTGACTGTGATCTCTGTGCACTCTTAAGGGAAATTGTACTTTACTGTGTGTGTATATTTGTTATCCTTTCCCTATATGGATGTCCCTTTTAGTGGTGAGAACTGAGGCTCCTTGATTGCTGAGCCAGTGCATGGGCTTCATAGTTTTATATATGTGGGTGTTTGTGTGTGTGTGTGTGTGTGTGTGTGTGTGTGTGTGTGTGTGTGTGTGTATATATATATATATATATATATATATATATATATATGTATGTATATATATATATGTATATATATATATATATATATATCTACATTGTATAAAATGAATGTATGACTGTAAATGTAAATAAAGCACCCCTATTCTTTTGTCTTGCTGATGTTCATCATGTTTCACTGTTGCAGTCATTACTCTTGGGTTATCCTGCTGGCAGGCTACTCTCAGTCGGCCAGAATTCCAAAGTCTAGGTCCGGCGTCGGTTGCTGTCACCTCTTCCCTGACGTCAGTGCGCCAGGGGTATAAAAGATGCAGCCGACGCCATTTTCTTCAGTCTTTCTTGCCACGCGGTGCCCAAAGCAAAAGCAGTTCGCAAGTGCCAGTCGGCCGACTCCTGAGATTTTCAAATCTGAATTTCAGAACCGAAGTCTTCATTAAAGCTAAGTACCCCATTGGGGAAACTTTTTCTTGCTCCAGACCGATGTCAGAAAAAGTTAACAACTGTATTTCTTGTGGGAAGCAAATACCTCATAAGGATTTTCACTCTTACTGTATTCCTTGCCTAGGCTCTGATCACAACATTGCTAGCTGTCGGTTTTGTGCTAGATTTAACCAACGCACTGTCAAGCGTTGGTTCGATTTTGCATTTCATTACTTTGGCAGAAGATTTAATTATATAATGCCGTCGGACCAGCTGACAACTGGAGTTTACCAAAAACGCAAGGACAAGGAAAAGGATAGGCATCCAAGGTCCAAAACTGACGACGAAGCCTCTGCTATGCCAGTCGCCGGTTCTCAGTGAGGTGCTTTTGCAGCCCCTGGCTCCTGCTATCTCAGAGCCACAGGCCACTTCCGACTCCCACGTGGAACCGACTGGGCCTCTGGAAGCTCAAGGTATTGGACACTCAGAAATCATTCCCTCAGATGGGTCTGGAGCCGCTGAGCAGGCATCGGCTTCTGAGGGTGTCTTCAGACCTACACAACTATATATTAAGTTATCTTCAGCTTCAAAGACAAAGACTAAAGCAGCTCTAAAGACAAAGAAACAAGTACAGCATGCTCATTCTCAGACTTCCATGCCTAAAAAACAGATGCTCAAAATAGCCAAAGACCTAATTAGTTTGATCAGGGGCTCCCATCCCCCTCCTGATAAGAGGCCTAGGCAAGAGACAGAGTATGATTTTTCTGATCAGGTTTCTATTTCCTCTGATTCCTCTTCTGAACAGGATTACTCCATGCTTCCCTATGAGGATTCTGATGCTGAAGAATCCATTCCTTCAGCCTCTCCTCCTGAGGATTATTCTTTTGGGGAAACCCTGCATACCATGAGGGAGCATTTCCACTGGGAGAGCCAAGATTATTCTGAATCTAAAAAAAGGCTCAGAGACTTTCTGCTACTTCCTCAACACAGACCCCTTGCTATTCCACTTGTCCTGGATATTGTATATGATGTATTTTCAGAGTCCAACCTGTCCCCTGACTCTTTACCCCCTGCACCTGCTAAGCCAGACAGGTACTACAGGGTCCCGGATTCTCATAAATTCCTATATAAGAACCCCACTGCTGACCCAGAAACTATATCTCAGGGTCCCAAAGGGGTTAAAGCTTCCACTGCAAAAAACCCTGTCCCCTCTGATAGGGATTCTAGGGCTCTAGACAGATGGGGGAAAAAAGTCTACACTTCTGCTACCCTGGCTGTAAGGGCTTTAAATTGTCAGTTTTATATGCTTAAATATTTAATGTCACTGCTTAAACAGAAATTGTTGACAAATACTGAAGGTTCAGAGAACAAAAAATTGCAGGATTTATTGCATGCAACTGAACAAGTGGGATACTTTGCAATGTGGTTATGATTCACTGGAGGCCTCTTGCAGGGCCGCTGTTACAGGTTCTGTTATTAAAAGGCATGCTTGATTAAAGGAACAGAATCTGCCTGATCATGTTAAAGCAAAATTATTAGATGCACCATTACAACATGATACTTTGTTTGGTACTAAAGCAGAAGAGGTGTTGAAAAAAATGGAGGATAAAGCAAAATCCATGCAGACAGTCAAGGATTTCTTATAGGTGCAGCCACCCAGGTTTAGCATGAACTGGCCCACTAAAAATTGGTCCTTTCCAGTGTCAGACAGACCACAAAGAGGCAGATACAGGCATCCCAGAGGCAGATCTCAGCCCCAAGGCTCATACAGGCCTAAACAATGGGGTGCTCCTACCTCCAAAAGCATAGAGGACAAATCACAACCTTACAGGAAACAGTCCCACTGACCTTCCTCTACCAGATCCAAGCACTTTTCTTTTGGCAGCCCCATAGGGGGAAAACTAGCACTTTTTTCATCAAATTGGCAAATGGTTACCCAAGACAAATGGGTCCTGAACATAGTGTCCCAAGGCTACAGGTTCAATTTTCACACCCTACCAAGGTCAAAAGGTATGCCAGACCTGCCACACAATCAATGGGCAGAGGCACAAAAACAAATTACAGCCCTCATGGACATGAGGGCCATTCAGCAAGTACCACAACAAGAGCAGGGGCAAGGATTTTACTCCAGACTTTTTCTAGTACCCAGAAAGGACAAAACCTGGAGACCAATACTGGACCTGCCAATTTTAAATACATTTCTGGAAGTTCCAAAATTCAAGATGTTGACTCTACAGCAGCTACTGCCCATGCTGGGCAAGAAGGCTTGGCTCGTAACTTTGGACCTAAAAGAGGCATACCTGCATGTCCCAATCAGACAATCTTGCAGAAGATACCTCAGATTCATAGCTGACTCAATGCATTACCAATTCTCTGCACTGCCCTTTGGCTTATCTACTGTGCCCAGGGTCTTCACAAAATGCCTGGCACCAGTAATAGTGTTTTGCAGACAAAAAGGAATTCAAATATATCCCTACTTGGACGACTGCCTAATTCAAGCAGAGAACAAAGACATTCTTCTGAAGCATCTGGCATTTGTAAAAAGATTACTAATTGGCCTAGGGTACACAGTAAACGAAAATAAATCAAAACTAGTGCCCTCTCAAGAGATAATATTCCTGGGTGCAAGCTTAAATACAACTGCCCAGATGGCTTATCTCACGCCATACAAACAAAAGCATCTGACTACTTACTTCAAGAAATTGGCAACAAAAACCCACTTATCTGCAAGGAAAATCCTGCAGGCCTTGGGTTTCATGGCATCTTGCATTCTACTAATTCCATATGCCAGACTGCATATGAGGAAACTACAATGGTACCTAAAAAGTGTTTGAACTCAGCATTGCCACAGCCTGGAGACAGTAATTGCACTCATCCCCCTGCCTACAACAGGAGTTTTGATGGTGGGAAGAAGCCTGTCACCACAACAAGGGTCTGCCATTCAGTTTACCCATAGTCAGACAGACACTGACAACGGATGCATCAGATTATGCCTGGGGGGCCCATATGGCAGGAAAATGCATTCAGGGCACATGGCCTGCAAAACAGATGCATCTTCACATCAATCAAAAAGAGATGCTAGCTGTTCAAAATGCCCTGACAGCTTTCAAGGACCTGCTTCATCCAGGACAGTTACTGATAAAGACAGACAACACTACGGTCATGTGGTACATAAACAAGCAGGGAGGTACACATTCCTACCCTCTGTGCAGACAAGCAATGACCTTATGGGACACAGCATTGGCTTTTCAAATTCACCTGCAAGCACAATTCCTGCCAGGAAAAACAAATACTCTGGCAGACGAACTAAGCAGAAACCTCATGGATCCCCACGAATGGAAACTGGATCCACAAGTCTTCAGCATGATAATAAGGAAATGGGGATGCCCAGACATAGATCTATTTGCCTCCCCTCACAACTGCCAATTGCAGAGATTTTGCACAAGGATTTATACAAGCAAGCATGGAAAGTGGACGCCCTATCCTTCAGCTGGAAAAATGTAACGGTATATGCTTTTCCCCCACTGCCTCTCCTTCCCAGGGTACTCCTAAAGGTCAGACAAGAGAAGCCACAAATGATGCTGATGGCACCAGACTGGCCACGCCAGCACTGGTACCCAATTCTAAAGAGCTTGTCTCAAGGTCCAGCATGGATAATGCCTCAAACTTCTCACTTGCTGACCCAACAAATCAATCAGATCCTGCACAGCCAACTCAGGACCTTAAATCTGGCAGCATGTCGGATAATGTAGCCATTCAGAACACTCCTCTTTCGAAAGCTGTTATGGATGTTATCCTGGAGGCCAGGAGGCCCAACACCAGAAAATCCTATGCAGAAAAATGGTGGAGATTCTGTGCTTGGAACCAGGAACAAGGCATTGTCACATGTGTACCAAATATCACTCAGATTTTACAATACCTAACTGAGATGCTGAACAAAGGCCTTTCCTTCTCATCAATTAAGATTCATGCCTCTGTCATTTCAGCCCATTACAATACGGAACCACCTATTTTTTCTCATCCTTTAATAAGGCAGTACTCAGAGGGGCCAAAAACATTAGGCCTCCAAGGAGAGCACCAATTCCGGCCTGGGACCTCAATTATGTTTTGGAAAAACTCACACTGCCTCCTTTCGAGCCAGCATCAACAGCAGATATAAAATTCTTATCCTGGAAAGCAGCTCTGCTCCTAGCAATAACCTCTGCAAGGCGAGTCTCGAAGTTACAAGCACTCATGGCTGTGGAACCTTTCATCATTTCTCATCCAGACAGGGTTTCTCTGAGGACAAACCCTACATTTATGCCTAAGGTGGTGTCCAGTGTGGCCCTTAACCAAACCATTCACTTGCCAACATTTTATCCTAATCCACAGAACAAGGGTGAGAAAATTCTGCATTCTTTGGACATACACAGGCAGTTATGCTTCTACTTGGACAGAACTAAAGCTTTCAGAAAGACTGAGCAACTTTTAGTGTCATATGCTGCAGGATCACAAGGAAAGGCTATCTCAAAACAGACTATTTCTAAATGGATAGGCCATTGCATCCGTCTCTTCTATTTTCAACATGGCAAATCAGTGCCTTAGGCCATTAGGCCTCATTCCACCAGAGCAGCAGCCACTTCAGCAGCTTTCCTCAGAGGAGTACCAACCAAAGATATATTAGAGGCTGCTACTTGGAGTTTAGTGCACACCTTCACAAAGCACTACCACTTACCTCTTTACTCTAAGTCCAGAGCAGGCTTCACCACTGCAGTCCTGCATGGCCTCATAGCCTCTCCTAATCCTATTTAGCCCAGCCACCCTTCCTTAGCTTTGGGATTCAACCCAAGAGTAATGACTGCAACAGTGAAACACGATGAACATAGTACAGTTGTGTACCTACCATAAATGTAGATGTTCGAGTGTATTCACTGTTGCAGTCCAGGGTACCCACCCACCATCCCCCTTTTCTTTGCTGGGACTTATCTGCACTTCTCTGTCCTATACAACCTATTTGGTGTATTTGCTTGTAGATGAAGGAAATGTTATTTTTGCACATGCATTTTTATTGGCATATTTTTCAGCCTACCAATTTGGGGGCACCTGACATCTGGGGCAAGAAAAACTGAAGAAAATAGTGTCGGCTGCATCTTTTATACCCCTGGTGCACTGACGTCAGGGAAGAGATGACAGCAACCAACGCCGGACCTAGACTTTGGAATTCCGGCCAACTGAGGGTAGCCTGCCAGCAGGATAACCCAAGAGTAATGACTGCAACAGTGAATACACTCGAACATCTACATTTATGGTAGTTACACAGCTGTACTTTTTGCATAGCAACCAATGGACTCTGCTGAATTGGTTATGAGAAATCCAAGATGGAAGATGCAGTGAGAGCTGGAGTAATGTGATTTTGGGTGAAACAGACTTGAGTTTTCTGAAAGGACTGAAATTGAAGAAATTATTGTAACATAGTTAAAAGGAACTGGATTGTCAACACAGGATTTATTGAATTTGATGGAGAAAAGTGAATCAGAAAATAGAGTAGAAGCAAGCTGGAGTGAACTATCTGATTATGTAATCAAAGCAGAAGAAATGACAGTTTCATCAGGAAAAGAAGTGGAGTTTTGAGGTAAAGGAGCAGAAAACATACATGTGTGGTTAGTGGAGCAACTAGTTTAAAAAGCACACATAATCAATAGATTATGAAAAAAAATTGTATGTTGATACTGTAAGAATGGGAAGAGAAGCAACCATGGCAACAGAAAGAAGTACACAACAATTATTTAATTTTACATTTGTTTACCAGGAAAGTCTGACTTGGAATGAACCAGTTTTTAGCAGAAACCAAGGGAAAAATGTAACAGAGGCATGTCTTTGTAATGTGGGAGGAAACCGGAGCACCCAGAAGAAACCCACATGAATACAGGGAGGACATGCAGACTCCACACAGAAGGCACCCCAGCTGAGAATCAAACAGGAAAACATCTTGCTGTGAGGTGACAATGCAATCCACTGCACCACTGTGCTGTCCGGTAACAATAGACTGTAAGTGAGCAACTCAGAACTAAAAAGCCTGTGGTAAGAATTTAAACAAAGATTGACTTTTGTTTAAATGAATACAATATTCGGGGCAATATAATTTTGCCTTTAGAATTTAGTATAAAAAAAAACAAAAGAACATCAATACATTTTGGCACTGAGGACTTCTTTGAAGTGACTTTTGAAACATTTGGTTTATTAGAAAAAAATCAAGTCAGAAGTAGGAAAAAGACAAGAAACTGCACCATGGAAGTACAACATTTTCTTTTGAATTTTGGACTGTATTTGCAATTCAGAACTACTTATAATGGCATTTTTGAAATGAACTCTTTTTTCTTTTCTGTTTTTAAAGAAGTGCATGATATAAAAATGTAATTGGTGAAAGAAATATGTAGACTATGGGTGGGAAGTGGTATTGACATTAACGGTGATAGAAGGAAGGATGTAGCATGTTCAAAATATAATAAATGTTAATGGAAAGAGAGGAACTGTGAGATTCTAGGGCCAGCCAAATGCCTTTTTAGTGGAGGTGAAAGTCATTTAGTGAAGGACTATGAAAAATTGAGATGCAGGCAATGCAGAGAGTGGGAACAAAAAGCTAAAAATTGTGAACCAAAGTGTAGTAAATGTAATGTCCACAAGCATTTTTGGTTTGATTGTCTTATGTTACAGGATGAAGGAATAGCTGAAGAAAATACTGAAAAAATAATAGAAGATGAGATAGGTAATTTTGTAGATGGAAATATAGAAGAAGAACTTTTAAGTCAGAAGAAATTGAATTAAATATTGAGGAAAAAGATGTTATTTGGAAAAGGGAATAGGTATGAAAAACTCGGAAACGAGGAAGGAGAGGAAGAGGATTTTGCCACAAGTAAAGAGCTAGAACAAAATGATGAAAAGTCAATAGAAAGGGTGCAAAGAAGGACAAGAAAAATGCAAGTTGAAAAAAGTGGCAAAGAAAGGAGAGGGATGATGTAGTGTTAATGTGAACAGTATTATAAATTATATCAGAGGCTAATGGTAACTGAATGGTGTAAGGTGAAGGCAGAAACGATATGTTTATTGGATACTAGCTGTGTTAACAATAGAGAAAAGGGATTGAATTGAGGCTGTGTGGGGGAACAATATTATTTGGTCTGCTGGAAATGAAGAATGTTTAAATATATAGGGATTTTGATAAGAAATTAAATTAAGATATTAGATGTTACAATACTAATAGAACGATGTGTATGATTATTTGCAGTGTATGTGTGCAGTAATATGACAGACCAGAAAAATATGTTTGAGGTCTTAAAACTGTGTTTTGGTTAATATTTTAATTATCCCTGCAACATAAGCCATCTCAGTCATTATGGCTACTTATGGCTGCATCTTATCCATAATGCTCTGCTAAGCATAATTTCATTTTTCCATTCATTTGGAGATTAACTGTTTATTGAACTAAATGTTGTAGCATATTGTATGTGTGTGTGTGTGTGTGTGTGTGTGTGTATGTATGTGTGTGTGTGTGTGTGTGTGTGTGTGTGTGTATGTGTATATATATATATATATATATATATATATATACATATATATATATATATATATATATATATATATATATATATATATATATATATATATTTTTATATATATATATATATATATATATATATACATATTTAGTTTTTAGTATATTCTTGTATCTGTAAATATGTTTTGTTCAATTCTTTGTTTCTTTGTGATCTTATTCACCTGGACTGTGCCTGCAATTATTCCATTGAGATCAGTACACTACCCTGGTAAACAAATATAAATAAATTAATACATTATGATAGAACACTTTAATTGTAATTACAAGAACAAGAAGGAGAAGGTAATATAAGGTGTGAAAGTACTGAAAGAAGTTATATAATATGAAGTGCTGCAGGTAGGAAAACAGTGAATGGACTAATCAAAGAGGGATATTTAAACAGAGGTAGATTATGTAATATGTTCTAATGGAATGGAACAAATGGAGGTGTGGAACTTGTTGAGTTTTCTGACCACAGACCTTCATGGGCAAGAATATGTGAGAATAAAGGGTTAATAAAAGAAGGAAAAGAAATAAAAAAGGTTAACTAGTGAAGTTAATAAAACAAAAGAAATTAAGATGGAGACTGAGAAATCATGGGAAGAACGTATAACTATGAGGGAATTTTATGAAAATTGGTTTGTATGGTAGGCAGAATTTCAGGACAAGTATAATAATTTTTTTAATACTAGAAAATGGAATGAAAAAAATAAAAAGGAATATAAAGAAATAATAGAAGACATTAAGTTTGAAATTGAGGAAAAAATAAACAACAGAAAGAAAGAAAACTGTAAGACAAAACTAGAAAGAAAACTAAACATCTATTATTTAGGCAAAGGTTTTCCTTAAAAGGTAAGAAGATATTAGCTTATTTAGGAAAACAAGCAAGAATAAAATAAGGAAAAATGGATGCATTATTTGATGAAAAGGGGTAGTGGAAAGATTTCTAGATAAAAATGAATGAAAAGGAAAAAGCTGAAAAGCAGAAATGGTATGTTAAAAATATCTGAAGGTACTAACGAAAAAGTAGAATGATTTCTGTAGAAGAAATGCAAGACGTAATAAAAGAAAAGAGAACAGAGTCAGCACCACGATAATAAAGACTAAGTCATGAATTTTACAAGCAAATGGAGATGGCAGGAAATATAGTTTTCTGTAATGTATTAAATGATAGGTTTAATAAAGAAATAGTGCAGGAAGAAATATGTAGTAGGGTGATAAAATTTATATGTAAAAAGATGAAAATAAAGTTATGAGAAACTGAAGACCTGTAACTAATACTGCTTATAAAGTATTTATGAAAACAATATAAAAGGATGCAAAAAGTATTGACTGAAGTAATAGGAAATGGTATGTTTGGTGTAAAAGGGAGAGAAGTAAAGGAAATAAGAAGCATGATCTTGACAGAAAAAATGAGGTAAGATTTGTTATGCCTGATGTAAGAAAGGTCTTTGATAAGTCCTGAGACTTCCTCTTCTTCTTTCAGCTTTTCCCGGTTAGGGGTCGCCACAGCGGATCACCTTGTCTGCTCATGATTGGCAGTGGAGTTTTACAGTGTCGAGTTGCCAGCTCGGCGCCCAACCTTCCATAGAATGCACTTGATAAGTCCTGAGACAATGTGGGAAATTCTGAAAGCATATGAAATAAGTAAAATATAGTGGAAGTTACAAAAACTTGATCTGATGTTGTCTTTTTCATCTATTTCTCAAGTGATGGGTTTTGTATCTGGCCTCTCATCTAACTGTGCCCACTTCAGTAGACTTTGGCTCATTAGCTTGAGTTCTTTCTTAGGCATAATCTTCTGTTTTGCCTGAATTACCTCAGATCTCATTTACCACTTCACCATTTGGATGTGGTCACCTGTAGATGAAGTGGTCTTGTGTGGTAGACAAGTCATTTCTCTTATTCCTTCTTCATGAGTTACTGTTTTTCCTAGTTCCTTTCTGCCTCTTCCTTTTGTCGTTATTAAAAGTTATATATACATACATTTTTAGTTAGAATAGAATGTTTTTTGTCTTGTTGGGCCTTGTGCCCCTAGTAACTGTTCTGCTATCTTAGGGTTGAGGTATTGCTTCCTTACCATTGTTTGTATTTTCTCTGGAGGACTGTTCCTGGTATTATGTGCTTCCATTGATGAAAGTCCTCCTTCTTGTTTTTCCTATCCTTTGTAGTTGGTTTCTATTGTTGTTGATTTCATGATGTCTGAAAAAACAATTGTTTTTAAAAAGTGCTTATCTTGTGGGCACAAAATTCCTAACTCAGGCAATCAGTTTGAATGCATTTATTGCCTCAGAGCAGGGCATCTTAACACTGACTGCGACATTTGTGCAGGATTTAATCCACTCACCAAAGCCGTAGACAAGGGTAAGGTGGTTCACACAGCCTATCTAGATCTTGCCAAGGCTTTCGCCACCATCCCCCACTCTGGAATTATAGCTAAACTCACTAAACTAGGTATAAATCCCTATGTCACAAGATGGGTTGCCAACTGGCTCACAGACATAACCCACACTGTGAAAGTAGCAGACTCCAAATCCGACTTCAGACCAGTGACAAGTGGAGTACCATAGGGTGCAGTCCTGGGTCCTCTCCTGTTTGGTATCTACTTCTCTGAAGTACAGGCTAACACAGAAGGTCTTTGGCTAATGAAGTTTGCAGATGACTGCAAACTAGGAGCCATAATCGAAACTCCTAACGTTGTGGACATCCTACAAAAGGGCCTCACTGAGACAGATGCCTGGTGTCAAAGCCATGGCCTCAAGCTCAATGCCAAAAAGTGCATTGTCATCCCCTTTGGTAAAAACTCTGTACCCATGAACTACAACATAGGCAGTAGTATACTTAACACCGAAAGTGTGATAAGAGACCTTGGGACACAGGTGGACAGTAGTCTCTCCTTTGATAATCACATCGCCACAGTAGTCAGGAAATCCTTCTACGTGGCACACCTCGTCACAAAAGGTTTCTCATCCAGAAAAAAAGAGGTCATTGTTCCCCTCTACTCATCACTCATTAGACATCATTATAGAGTACAACGCCCCTTTTGGTATGTCCCACACAAGACATCTACAACAACTGGAAAGGCCACAGAAATACCTCACAAAGAGCATTACCGGCCTCAAACAGATGCCCTACGCAGACCGTCTCAAAAAACTCCAGCTTTACTCCATCGCATATCGCCTAATCAGAGGTGATCTCTGCCTAACATACAAAGCTATGTCAATCCCAGAGCTGCTGGACATGCTCCACTTAAAGAATTCCCAATCCCTCCGAGCTACATGCTCTAGGGACCTAAACCATGTCACCACAATAAACAGAACATGCCGGATTGATAGATTCCTGTCCCAGAGACTTCCCATACTCTGGAATAAATTACCTATCTATATCAAACAAAGCTCCTCATTAGCACTCTTCAAGAAAAATCTTGATGATTGGATGGGAAATAGGAAATTCACCCCAGGGATCACCTCTGTGGCTCTGCTCGACAGTGGCACAGGAAAATAATTTTCTTGGGTGGCAAAAGCCAGGGTACCTTTTTGGCTGGGCTTGTATAGGCCCCAGGGTCGATAGCCTAGTACCTACCTATGAACCTAGAGTGCTGGTTAAGCACAGAAACAAACTGGTATTTAAAGGCCTGCTTCCCTCCACTTCTTCATCTTCTGGAACCCGCTCCAAGAAATCTTTAGAGTCATCTAAGGGGGAATTCTGCTGGCCAGGCTAAAGATTCGAATGAGGATTCCCCAATCATTCTCCTCTTTCTATTTTGGGCTCTGCTCTACCCATGACATTTGCAAAAATCCTTGGATCTGACTGTTTCCTTGGATCTAACTCAATCAGAACTGAGATCCTCAGATCCCACTGCCTCCTTAGATCTGACTCAATTCAAATCAAACCCTCTACATCATAGGTCATCCATACTCTCCTTGGAACCTATTTCCTCGAGGCTTCATTCACCATTCTTGCAAGAGACACCTCAATGAATTTTCAGACCATATTCACCCTCTTTGTCCCTCCGGTTAACTACAAGCCTGACAGAAGCAGATGTAGACAGGATGATGAGAAAATTTCTCAGTACCCAAATTCACATGGGAGTCATTACATCTCCATCTCTCATCAGAACCGTGCACCTACCATCAGTCCAATCCCAACTTTTGACTCCTACTCCGATCTGCTCCCTGGTTTCGGAGTCTTCTGATCTGAGAATCCTGAGTTTGTTTGTGTTGGATCCTAAGGCCTGGTCCTCATTGACTCTGACATCTTCTCTGATCCAGACAGCTCTGACTCTGTTGGAGCCAGAGGGATCTTTAGAGCTGTAGCACCAGTGCTGGATCAGGGGGGTTTGGATTTGACTCTGATGTTTTCTAAGCCATCCCTTCCCCTTGTTCCTGGGCTCTGGAGAGTTTGGTCCTGATCTCTGCATTGAGGCAGCATCTTGGGCATATGTGGAGCTGTCCTGGGCAGGTAGCCTTGTCTCCTACCTGGTTGGGACTTGGTTCTCCCAGGACTTCCACATTTGAGGTGGTGTAGAGAGTGTTTTTCACCAGTGTGGACAAGACATCCTTGCCCCCCCCCTTGGGTCCTCCCCCTCCTCACCTGTCTACTTTGGGTAACAAGTCTTTTCATCCTGTTCTATCAGGACAGCCAGTCTGATGAAGCCTAGAGACTGCCATCATCCTGGATTCTGTCTAGACTTCTATGTCCTCCCTGGAACATCCTGCTGGAGAGCCCCCTTGGAAGCATACATGCAAAATGAGGGACATATATTTCCCACAGAACTCTTTGATTGAAGGCACTGACTTTGATGAAGGGGAGGCATCACCAGATCACCCCTTCGGGATGTCTGTTTTGTCTCCAGCTTTACTCCATCGCATATCGCCTAATCAGAGGTGATCTCTGCCTAACATACAAAGCTATGTCAATCCCAGAGCTGCTGGACATGCTCCACTTAAAGAATTCCCAATCCCTCTGAGCTACATGCTCTAGGGACCTAAACCATGTCACCACAATAAACAGAACATGCCGGATTGATAGATTCCTGTCCCAGAGACTTCCCATACTCTGGAATAAATTACCTATCTATATCAAACAAAGCTCCTCATTAGCACTCTTCAAGAAAAATCTTGATGATTGGATGGGAAATAGGAAATTCACCCCAGGGATCACCTCTGTGGCTCTGCTCGACAGTGGCACAGGAAAATAATTTTCTTGGGTGGCAAAAGCCAGGGTACCTTTTTGGCTGGGCTTGTATAGGCCCTAGGGTCGATAGCCTAGTACCTACCTATGAACCTAGTGTGCTGGTTGAGCACAGAAACAAACTGGTTTTTAAAGGCCTGCTTCCCTCAACTTCTTCATCTGCTGGAACCCGCTCCAAGAAATCTTTAGAGTCATCTAAGGGGGAATTCTGCTGGCCAGGCTAAAGATTCGAATGAGGATTCCCCAATCATTCTCCTCTTTCTATTTTGGGCTCTGCTCTACCTATGACATTTGCAAAAATCCTTGGATCTGACTGTTTCCTTGGATCTAACTCAATCAGAACTGAGATCCTCTGATCCCACTGCCTCCTTAGATCTGACTCAATTCAAATCAAACCCTCTACATCATAGGTCATCCATACTCTCCTTGGAACCTATTTCCTCGAGGCTTCATTCACCATTCTTGCAAGAGACACCTCAATGAATTTTCAGACCATATTCACCCTCTTTGTCCCTCCGGTTAACTACAAGCCTGACAGAAGCAGATGTAGACAGGATGATGAGAAAATTTCTCAGTACCCAAATTCACATGGGAGTCATTACATCTCCATCTCTCATCAGAACCGTGCACCTACCATCAGTCCAATCCCAACTTTGACTCCTACTCCGATCTGCTCCCTGGTTTCGAGTCTTCTGATCTGAGAATCCTGAGTTTGTTTGTGTTGGATCCTAAGGCCTGGTCCTCATTGACTCTGACATCTTCTCTGATCCAGACAGCTCTGACTCTGTTGGAGCCAGAGGGATCTTTAGAGCTGTAGCACCAGTGCTGGATCAGGGGGGTTTGGATTTGACTCTGATGTTTTCTAAGCCATCCCTTCCCCTTGTTCCTGGGCTCTGGAGAGTTTGGTCCTGATCTCTGCATTGAGGCAGCATCTTGGGCATATGTGGAGCTGTCCTGGGCAGGTAGCCTTGTCTCCTACCTGGTTGGGACTTGGTTCTCCCAGGACTTCCACATTTGAGGTGGTGTAGAGAGTGTTTTTCACCAGTGTGGACAAGACATCCTTGCCCCCCCCCCCTTGGGTCCTCCCCCTCCTCACCTGTCTACTTTGGGTAACAAGTCTTTTCATCCTGTTCTATCAGGACAGCCAGTCTGATGAAGCCTAGAGACTGCCATCATCCTGGATTCTGTCTAGACTTCTATGTCCTCCCTGGAACATCCTGCTGGAGAGCCCCCTTGGAAGCATACATGCAAAATGAGGGACATATATTTCCCACAGAACTCTTTGATTGAAGGCACTGACTTTGATGAAGGGGAGGCATCACCAGATCACCCCTTCGGGATGTCTGTTTTGGTAAAATCCTCAAAATTTTGAGATAGAAAAGTAGTTGGTCTTCCAACACCCCCCCCCCCGGAGAAGTCAGTGTTTCTTGAGGCTTTTGGACCCAACTCAGCTATGTCCTGGGTAGTACCCCAGTGGATGAGATGGTGGACTTCATTTCCCACCAGGCCTGGAAGGATCCGGATATCACTGAGCCTATTCCCAAGAGATTGGATGAGTACCTCATTGCTATGGTAGTAGCAGTGGCCATCAAGAAAGAACTTGCTAAACAAAGTTCATCTGTCCATCCCCCAAACAAGTAGCCCAGGGCATTGGACACATTTGAGAAGCGTGTTTACACATCAGAGACCTTCACCCTCAGGTCAGGAAACTACTTGGCATACATTAACATTATGAGATTCTAGAGTGACTTGATCAACATATTTTCCAATGTTCTCTCAGGATCAATGTCTGTGGAAGACAAAAAGATAGTTTCTTCACAACTGACCACCCTCTGGCACCTATAGAACATCTCCGTCAAGCTGATTTCTCATGCCTTGGGGGAGATTTGAGATCTGTGGTTCAGGAATTGCTGTAAGAAGGCACACCTGGATGCATCTTTGTGATTTTGTGGAGCCCTTCATAACATTATTTATCAGTGCTCCCTTTGATGGATCCATGTTGTATGAGTCTAAGATAAAGGAAACTCTCTCCAGGAGCGAACAGGATGGGAAGACATTATCTGTCATAGGGATACATTTTTTTACCTCTCAGAGGATCTTTTCATGAAAACAGAGAGGAAGTAGAAAGATGTGGTTCTACAAGACACAAGGGTCTTCCCGGGAATCCTACAGAGACAAATCCCCCCTGTGGCAAGAGATACTCTAATGGCAGATATCACCCTCATGGTAGAGGAGTACCTCAACACCAGGGCTTCAGAAGTCCTTTCTCTGAGAAGCCCTTTCAGTGCTCCTGAACAGTTTCCCAACTGCTGCACTCTGGAGGCAGTTGGGAGAGCACTTATGTCTCCACCTAGAAGCCTGGACAACCATTGCCAAAGACACTTGGTGCAGAGTATAATATGCAGAGGTTATTATATACCATCTTTCCTTCAACCTCCTAATTGGACCAAAAGGATTCTTGATGGCACCCAGTCAGAAAAAAAGCAGCAGCCATAAAAATACAAAATCTGTTGGCAATTGCTGAGCCATCCAAACATTCCTCCTAGAGCAGCAAGGATCTGGAACTTAATTAAGATTCTCTTTGGTGCCAAAGAAGAATTGGGACCTAAGACCAATTTTGAGATCTGTGGTTCAGGAATTGCTGTAAGAAGGCACACCTGGATGCATCTTTGTGATTTTGTGGAGCCCTTCATAACATTATTTATCAGTGCTCCCTTTGATGGATCCATGTTGTATGAGTCTAAGATAAAGGAAACTCTCTCCAGGAGCGAACAGGATGGGAAGACATTATCTGTCATAGGGATACATTTTTTTACCTCTCAGAGGATCTTTTCATGAAAACAGAGAGGAAGTAGAAAGATGTGGTTCCACAAGACACAAGGGTCTTCCCGGGAATCCTACAGAGACAAATCCCCCCTGTGGCAAGAGATACTCTAATGGCAGATATCACCCTCATGGTAGAGGAGTACCTCAACACCAGGGCTTCAGAAGTCCTTTCTCTGAGAAGCCCTTTCAGTGCTCCTGAACAGTTTCCCAACTGCTGCACTCTGGAGGCAGTTGGGAGAGCACTTATGTCTCCACCTAGAAGCCTGGACAACCATTGCCAAAGACACTTGGTGCAGAGTATAATATGCAGAGGTTATTATATACCATCTTTCCTTCAACCTCCTAATTGGACCAAAAGGATTCCTGATGGCACCCAGTCAGAAAAAAGCAGCAGCCATAAAAATACAAAATCTGTTGGCAATTGCTGAGCCATCCAAACATTCCTCCTAGAGCAGCAAGGATCTGGAACTTAATTAAGATTCTCTTTGGTGCCAAAGAAGAATTGGGACCTAAGACCAATTTTGGATCTCAGCAATTTGAGTCAATTTCTCTGACACTTGAAGTTCCAGTTGCTTATGTTTCTGTACATTCTGCCACTATTGTGAAAGGACAATTGGATGTATTCTGTAGTTCTCTATGATGCATAGTATCACATCAAATTAGACAGGCACTCCAGGAGATACCAACACTTCCATTTGGGAGCCAGTCATTACCAGTTTAGTGCCCTGCTCTTTGGGCTCACCACAGCCGCCAGGGTGTTCCCCAAATGCATGGCAGTGGTCTCAGCTCACTTGAGACAGGTAGGATTCTGGATATTTCTTTATCTCAATGACTTGCTCCTCTCTGCTCCCACCAAACCCCTACAGATTCAGGCCAGGAATTACTTACTCCATATATGTCTTTATCTGGGCATTGCATTGAACTATGCCAACTGTCAGCTCTCCCCCACTCAGGTCCTGGAATTCATTGGTGCTCATCTGGATACAGTGACACAGATCACAAGCTTACCAAAGACAAAGTTAAACAATCTGCAGAGCCAAGCATCACATGTTTTCTCTCTCCCTTCCCCTCCAGACAGGCTAGTCTTACAGCTTCTCAGATCTATGGCAGCTTCCATAATTCTGGTACCTTTAGCATGATTTTGCATAAGGGTACTGCAATGGATGCTTGCAATACAATGGTCAATAGGATGTCACCCTCTGACTGCACTGATTCAAATTACAGATATTTGCAGAGAACATATAGCCTGGTGGATTCATGCATTTTTCAGTTCTATCCCTTTTCTCTTTATTAACACAGCTTGTATCCAATAAATATAGCTTTCATTCTTCCTGTGCCTAAGGCCATAGTGACTATGGATGCCTCCCAACTAGGGTGGGGTGAGGGCTTTACTTCAGATGGATGGTGCAATGTATGTGATCTCAGGTGGAGGTCAATCTTCACATCAATTTCCTAGAAATGAGAACAGTCCTATTAGTGTTGCAGGCATTTCAAAATGTTCTCTCTTTTTTTTTTTTTTATTTCTCCAAATCGTTTGGCTTTCTAACACTATGATGGGAATGGATCACATTGCTAAGTCACAGTATGATTAAAGTTCATGAAATTAGTATTGTTTCAGTCGTTGATGTCAGCCAAAAGTGCTCTTCGCAGCACTCACAATGTGTCCAGTAATGGCTCCTTCTGCAATTCATATGGGTCTACATGGATTGGTAACATATATAAATACAGTTGTAGATTCTTTTTTATAAGACCTGTTGCTCCTACTACTCTTGGAACTGTCTGGGTATCTTTCTTCCACATTGCTGTCATTTCTGCCTGCAGTTCCTGATATGTTACGACTTTGTGTCTCTCTGTAAGCAAGACACTGTAGTCACTGGATGTAGCAATTTCAATGATCAGTGCTACTTTTGTCTTTTTTTCTTGGACCACTATATGTGGTTTTCTATCATCTGTCTTTTGAACTGTTAGTAATGGGTGATCCCATGTGATATAAACTTCATCATTTTCTATGATGCTTTGTGGCTCATGTTTCCAATGTTTTTCAGCTACTTCAGTATTATAATGTTTGCACAATCCCCAGTGCAACAGTCTTGCCACATTATTATGCCTTTCAGTATACAGTCCTTCTGCCATTAGTATATCACAACCAGCAACAATGTGTGCAACTCTTTCCATTTCTGTTTTACAAAACCTACATCAGTCTGTTTCTCCCACATGTTCAATGGACTTTGTAAACAAGCGTGTACATAGCTCACTATCTTGGGCTGCCAATATTAATCTTTCATCTCTTGGTTTGAATCTGCCTCTCTTTAACCATTCCTGCTTTCATTCCTGATCAACATGAGGTTCTTCCAGATGTTTTCTATACTTGCAACTATATTTATACTTTTTCCACATTTCTTGCCTTCTCATCTGGTCCTTTACCTTATATTCTTTATTTTGTTTTCTGGCACATTCAGTTGCTACCTGATTTTTATCTACTTCTGGTTTGCTTTCCATTTCTGCTTGACACCGATATGCTTCTGCTAAATTAAGCAGATAAGTCATCTTAGATTTATTTTCCTTATGTTTCAACATTTTCACTACATTTGGGTCGTGAGCTCAACAGATATGTGCGAAGTCCCACAACTGTAGATTCTTCGGAACGGGGAATATATAATCTTGATATGCACTGATTTTTATAAATCATTTGGTTAGCATGAAGCATCCTTCTTGTTTTCCTATCTATTCTCCATATAGTGATAGTTACTGTTCAAACAGACATGTTAGTTGTCTGGTACATCAACAAATAGGGGGGATCCCAATCCTACCCCTTATATTGAAAAGCATTGGGAGTGCGACAATTCATCATCTCTTTTCCTGCTTTCTACTGGCAACATATGGCCTGGGGAAGTCCAATGTGGTGGCAGCTAAACTGAGCAGTTACATCTTACTCCCTCATGAGTGGTTTCTCAATCCGTGTTTGCGGAAAAGATATTTTGCCAATGGGCCAACTGTGCTGCATCCTTTTTGCTTTCTCCCTCAGTTCCAAGTGCAGCAGGTACTTTGCCCTGATCTATCTGGGGGGGGGGGGGGTCACTGAGAGATTCTCTCATTCACAGTGAGCTCTCTGATCTCCTTTATACCTTCCCCCCATTCCCAAGATTCATCAGAAAGCATTTCAGTGGAAGAGCAAAATAATACTCATTACCCCATTCTGGCCTCGACAAGTGTGATTTTCTTTCCAGTGGCTTCATCTGGTTCAACCTCCCTGGGTGTTGGATCCTTTTCAGGACCTTCTGTCTGGGATATGTCACCTGGATATTCAGGCCATCAAGTTAACTGCATGGTTTCTTCACTTCCAGTGATGGCCGGGCATCCCAGGCTTTCCTTCCTGGTTCATTATATCCTTATTTCATCCCCCATAGTGCCTTTTTTAGACAAAGTCATGAGCACAAAATTACCAACATGAAAAATCCTTCTAAATGAAATTTAAAGGTCATGCAGCTAAATGCTAGGAGTCCTAGCATGAAACTGCACTCATTGCAGGAATTCCTTGCCCTGAAGGATGCTGACATTTGTACAGTCACTGAAACCTGGTTCAGAGTTGTGGAGAGCACCCCACCCTTACTAGGTTACTCATCCTACCATACTTTCAGACCCCAAAAGGCGGGCTGCAAAGCCAAAGGAGGTGGAGTTTCAATATTTATCAAAACATACACACCTCCAGGCTAGTCAAATGGTATGATGTACAGGAGACACTCCAAGTGCAGTTAACTGTTGACAAAACACCTATTCAAATCATAGCTAGCTACAGCTCCCCAACCATGACTCAGGATGGCCACTCCACCAATCTGGACTTACTTGATTCCATCAAGATTCAACCATTTACTTTGATCCTGGGAGACTTTAACTAACCAAACATAGAGACCTATTCTATCCCAAACATGAATGCCCAGGGATTCTTCAACTTCGTCAATGCAAATGCATTGGATCAGCTGGTGGATCCCCCTGCAAGAGGTGGAAATATCCTCGACCTGGTCCTAACCAACATGAATAGCCACTGCAGCACCCCTACAGTGTATTCATCCTTGGTAAGATCCTACCATAAAGTGATCACTTGTGAAGTCACCATCACACCTGACCCCACCTTGTCTGAGTCAAACAAAAAAAAACTTTTTCAAAGCTGACTACAATCTCCTCAGTGCAAGTATAAGCAGCTTCACAGACACCATCTCTTCAGTTGGAACTAGCATTAATGTCCAAGCCTACATCAAAAAACTATATGAGCACCTACATAGCTGTATGGGCTCAGCAATACCTGACAGGACCAAATCATCTTCCTCAAGGAAGAGTCAACCTGCCTGGTGGACAGCAGCAATAAACAAACTCTATAATGAAAGGAAGAAATTGCTATCCAGGACCAAGAAGGAGCAGGATCCAGGTTGGAAGCAATCTCTCCTTTGTCAGAACAAGCAAATAAGGTCACTGGTAAAATCCTCTAAGGCTAACTTCGAGTCCAAATTGACCACATCCACTAAGGGCAATCACATGGTCTTCTTCACATAAAAATCTGCTCTGAACTGATGGTCAATAACACCACATACACAAATGCCATAAATATAGTCAACCTGCTGGCAGACAGGTTCAGTGAAAACTTCACCCCCTGCCCCCTTATCAGTAAACCAGGACATCCCCAGCACTTGCCCCCTCCCCTTATCACCAGGGACCAGGTCTTCAGTGCCCTCTGAAAGGCAAAAAAATACAGTCTCCCTGGTACGTGATAACATCCCTGGCTGTATCCTATATGATCTAAGGCATGAGGTCTCAGCTCCATTAGGCACCTTATTCAACCAAAACCTGAGGACTGGCTTCATCCCAGCTGAATGGAGAACAGCCACTGTCATACCTTTACATAAAATGTGGAGCATACACTGACCAAGGCACTTACAGGCCCATCAACCTAACTAGCCTGATCTGTGAGGCCATGGAATGCACTATCATGGACCTTATAAACAAGGACATTGGCAACCTTCAAACGCTTGACCCCACACACTTTAGTTTTGTGAAATGGAGATCATGCCTGTTAAGTCGGCTTCTTTGTAACAGTCACCAAAGCCATGGATGACAGGAAGATGCTGCATACCACCTATCTTGACCTAGCCAAAGCCTTCAACACTAGTCCCCCCTCAGGCATAATAATCTCTCCCTGCTAGGCATCAACCCATATGTTACCAGATGGGTAGCTAACTGGCTTACTGATAGAACCCACTCAGTCAAAATAGGGGAAGCCACCTCTAGTAGTAGACGTGTAATGAGCGGTGTACCCCAAGGATTAGTCTTGGAGCCTCTACTGTTTGAGATATACTTTTCTGAGGTGCAAGCCAAAACCAGTGGTCTGTGGTTGACCAAGTTTGCATATGACTGCAAGCTGGATGCTGTCTTAAATTCCCCTAGTGATGTGAACATCCTCCAAGAGAGCCTTACCCAAACTAACGACTGGTGCCAGAAGCACAGCCTCACACTGAATGCCAAGAAATGCATCATTATCCCCCTTTGGGGAGAATGGCATCCCCACTACTTATCACATTAATCACAATGTACTAAGCATGCAATCAGTCGTAAGGGACTTGGGCACCTAGGTTGATAGCAACCTGACTTTTGACTACCACATTGCCTCTGTTGTATGGAAGGCTTTCTATATGGCCCACCTTATAAATAAGGGTATTTCATTCAGGAATAAGAAGGTCATAACATCCCTGTACTCCTCCCTTATTAGACCCATTATTGAGTACAGTTCAGCATGTACCTTGCCAAGCACATGCAGCAGCTGGAGAGACTGTAGAGGTTCCTGACCATGAAAGTCAAGGGTCTCCAACACCTATCCTATACAGATAAGCTAAAAGCCATGTTCATCTACTCATTGTCATACAAACTGGTCAGAGGTGATCTGGGTCTGGCATACAAGGCCATTTCAGACCCAGCCTTGATGGAGTTGCTGCATATCCGTAAGTCAAACTCCACTCATGCAACGCACATGCAAGGCTTCAACCTTGTCTGCAACATCAATAGAACTTGTTGGTGGGATAGATTTGTGTCCCAAAGACTCCCCCATCTGTGGAATACTCTCTATCTCCATGTCAAGCAGAGTACCTCTCTAGCCCTCTTTAAGAGGAACCTGGACAAGTGTATGGGAAACAGAAATACAACCCTGAGATCCCACCCATTCAACCTGCTGGACAGGAGAAACAGGTGCTGACTTTGTGGGAACATAGGTGAAATTCTTGGTTTGGCTTATAAAGGCCTCTGGGCCAATAGCCTAGTATCATCCTATGAATCTAAAAGATTCTATTAAAAAAAAATTTATAAGAGCAAATGGAAAAGATTTCAGTACAAACTGATTGAGAACAAGCTGTGGTTGGACATTAGACATGCCTGATAATACAATGGACAATACAAGTATACAGCATTGCGATAATCTAATTATTCAGTTGTGTTTTAATCCCAGAATGCTGAGCTCTTCATTCATTTAGGTCATAAGAGTTTCTGTGACATGACTTCTGAGTCATGTGAAATTATGGAAATGTTTTTGTAAGCATGTAATTGCTAGAAGAATAATTATCACTGGAATGAATATTTCTTTACTGGACAAAGTTATTTATTTATTGCAATTCAGTATATATTTGTTTACTATATATATATATATATATACATATATATATATACTAACATATACTATACTATATGTTTAGTATATATTGGTCAGCATGTAAAAAGTATAAGAAAGAATGAAAGATAATACCGATGTATGAAAAGGGTGATGGGGAAACAGATGATGTGTTGTTGTCCTATTTCGTCTTCATTCTTATCTGGTTAGATTCGGAACCAATCCTTGGTTCCGACTCGGCCTTATACAAAAGGTCTTGGTCTTCTACTAGTTAAACCCTATCCCATCATGCCCTAGGAAAGCTTCCCAGATATCATTTGCCACTAAACAAGATTGGGTGTTCTCCTACTGGCGCTGGCTAAGTAGATTATATATTTATATATACATATATATCCGAGTATAGACAAAAGAACACAAAGCGAATCCAATGAAACTACGAAAGATGCACTGAAAGCGACCCAGTAAAGCCACAGACGAAGGCAACCAGTATATGTAATATTTTATTAAAGAAAAATTCGCACTAAAAACACTCCAGCTCCATTAACACTGTTTGAAAATCCGTTTTCGTTTCATCACACTTCATCAGATGTGGGTTAGAGTGAAAGACAGCCCTTTTATATACAATCAAACCTGAAATACATTCTTTGAGTAGTTTTTTCATTTGTCCATTCAGTATGAGAACCAGATAGATCGGTTGTGTCTGGCTTGTAACCTGGTTTTGTGAAGGTCAGAGCCATGCTCAAGACCCGTGGGGAATTTCCATGTTCTTAGGCCCTTGGGAATCAAGTCATTCCACAGACACTCCTTAAAATAGCTGTTTTCCAGTTGTAACTTCCTGAATTTGAAAACACCTTCTTCCAAAAAATTGAGCTGCCTGTCAACTGTTCCAAAGTGCTCATTTTGTTGGTTAATTTCAGAAGAAAACACAAAACCACCATAAAGCCATTATTTTAGAGAGTTGCTGCCATTAAAATAATATATATATATATATATATATATATATATATATATATATTACAGTTGCTAGGTTTTTCAAATTGTTTTAGTTTAGTTAATACTTAGTAGGTGAATTGTGTGTACTTTTGCTTTTTTCCCTGCTGCTTTTGTTGTTGGCCATCGTTTTTCCCTGCAAAGGCCTTTCTTACCCTATCCAGGCTTAAACTAAATTTGTAAATCCCATTTTAATTAGAGGGCTTTTTTCTTTCTCCCCATGCTACTTCCTCTACACTATAAGCTGGTTCATTTAAATTAGAGAGCTGTCTTAGCCCGTTTAACTTAGAGGGCTTTTCCCTGTGTTTTTTCCTTCTTAAATTCCTCAAGGCTAGCTCATTTAAGATAGAGTGCTGCCTCTATCCTTTTAAATTAGAGGGCCCCTTTTTCCCTTGATGTGTTTCTTGTTGTTCTGTAGTAAAAAAAAAAGGGGTTTGATAATAGTAGTAGTATTAGTATATATGTTGATTGCTGTTTCTCTTGTTGTTGTAGCTTGTTGGAATAATGCTTCAAAGGATTCTAAAGAACTTAAACACCCTGGTTTCAAAAAATGTGTAAAGTGTAGCCAAACAATGTATGTTAATGATGGACATACCATTTGTGTATACTGTCTTGGAGTGGTTCACCTCCAAGAATCCTGTGCTATCTGCCACTCCTTTAGCCACAGGGTATTATTAGAGAGAAAAAATAAACTAATTTTGAGAGGATTGTTAAAGACCCCTTTTCAGAAGCTATCGAAGAACGTCAGGGTATGTCAAAGTTAGGTCAATCCCCTTCTTCAAAATCTGATAAATCAGGAAAGAGGTCCTCTTCTTCAGATGCTCAATTGGAGTCATAAAAAAAAATACAAAAAGTTTCATTGTTGGATCCAAAGGTTTTCAGACCCAAAAAGATTTCTACCTCGGCTCCTTCAGTATAGGTGCTTATGGAATTCCATTTGCAGTGCCGGTCCCCTGAATTGTAACTGGTATCTCCCACCTTAAGGTGTCCAATATTACAGTCCTCCAGATCTCCTGCTCCCTCCTCTCAATCTTCCAGGAACCTATCTAATGATAATGTGGATTGTATGGTGCAGAGGCTGTTAAGGACACTGGCGCTTGCCAAACTGTTGTCAGATCCAACCCCGAGAACTTTGGAACCAACCAAGCCTACCCCTTCACAGTCAATTCCTCCTCCAATCTGATCCTGGATCTCAGAGCCAGAATGTCCAGAACTGATTGTAGTAGAACCATTGGAGTCGAGATTTACCATAGGATCTTCAGTTCTGACTACTACACCAATGTTTTTGGTTCCATCTGAACTTGAGGAGTCTAAGAGCTGACAGTCTCCCGTTAGGTCTGGGGAGGAGAGTTGGATCGGACAGTTGTCTGATCCAAACTTGCCTCTTGGGGCTTCAGCTCAGGTGAGTTCAGCTCCTACCTCAGCCTCTGAGCCAACCTCCTTGGTTTCAGGGATTCCCTCTGGTTTTATGGAGCCAGGAGTTTCCTCGGATCAGGGGCAGGAGGCTTTTGAGGTGATGAGGAGAGTGCTGTCTCCACCAACAGGTCCACTCTCAGGCCCAGACATTCTTCTCCCAAAGGCACCAATGTCTGTCTCGGCACCACTGCATCCACAGAGACGCAGAGACCCTAGGCCTCAAGATGCCCCATTGGGCGGACCCCTCTCTTCCAAAACCTCTCCAGAATACCCTTCTGAAGAAGTCCCTCAGAAGAGGCTATGCAAGAGGAAGCATTTAGACTCCCCAGTGGAGTCCATCACATTGAGTACAGACCTTGATGATTCAGAAGGATCCCCATGGTCACCCCCTGAGGATGTCTCCTTCATGGGCATCCTGTAAATACTAAACCAGAGATGCAGCTGGAAGCCCATCAACCCTTCTGAGGAGGAGTCTGTATACCTGAAGGCCTTTGGGTCTCACCCTTCCACCACTTGGGTGTCTCTGCCTTTCGACGAGCTGATGGACTTAGTTAGTCGAAAGGCATGGGAATCTCCAGACTCAGTGGAACCTGTTCCTTGGAGGCCAAACAAATTCATCACAGCATCAGCAGAAAAAAAACTTCCTAACCAAAGGAGTCCCAGTAGATGCTATGGTGGTGACGACAGCCACCAAAAAGGAATTTGTGGAAATGTCCTCTTCTGTCCATCCACCAAATAAAGAGTCTCAAATAATGGACAGATATGGGAAGCACATTTCCTCTTCAGCAACTTTTGCCCTTAGATTGCTGAATTATCTGACTCATTTTGCTAGACTTCAAAGAGATCTTCTGAAAGACCTAGGAGATACTCTCCAAGTTTCAGTAGTTGAAGGGGTATCAGAGAAGGTTGCCTCTCAGATCACTACCTTAAATTCAGTAGTCAACTCCTACATGAGGTTCATTTCTTATGCAGTTGATGGAGCGAGCAGAGCAGCGGGTTCTGGAATTTCCCAAAGGAGACATTCCTGGATGCGCTTGTGTGACTTTCTGGAGCCCTTTAAATCTTCCTTTGTGAATACCCACTTTGATGACTCGTCCTTGTTCGGGACAAAGTTCAAAGACACACTAACCAGGTGTGAACAAGAAGGAAAGACTCTTTCTAGACATTATCCAATGGGCAGAAAGGAGGGAAAATGTGGTTTTGAAAATCCCAGAGAAATTTTCAGGACACATGTGGTGATTCTTCCCCTGGGGCAGGGAGGGAAGTACTAATGGAAGACGCCGACCACATGGCAGAGGGGATCCACAAAACCAGGATGACTGGGAAGTATTCCTTGGTAAGGCTTTTCAGTGCTCCTGAAAGGAGGCCTGCCTGTCTATCTCTGGAGGCAGTCGGGGGTCACTTATCTTTGTACCCAGAAGCTTGGCTAAAAATAACAAAAGACAAATGGGTATAAAGCATTGTATCCAGAGGTTACTTCATACCCTTTTCTTTCCCCATCCCAAACACAAAAAACATCCTCGACATTCCACCCAGTCAGAGGGAGCAGGCAACTCTAGAAATACAAAAGTTGCTAGACAAAAAAAGTCATCCAGACAGTCCCCACAGACCAAACAGGATCCAGAACTTACTCAATGTTTTTTTTAGTTCCATTGAAAACAGGGGACTGGAGACCCATCCTGGATGTCAGCAAACTGAACATCAGATTGAAGGTCAAGGTTCCAGATGGTAACACTGCAGTCAATACTCACTTATCTGGGACAAGACAATTGGATGTGCTCAGTAGACCTCCAGGATGTGTACTACTAATGATGGGATAGGGTTTAGTCACGAGCTAGTAGAAGACCTTGAGCTTTTGTATAAAGCCGAGTAGGAACTGAGGATTGGTTTTGAACCCAACCAGCTAAGAATGAAGGCAAGATGGACAACACGCATGGAACGTTATGGTGAGTACATAAGTTCTTTTTATGTTTGAAAATCAAAAAGAAAATGTTTTACACATGCCAGGCAAATGTGATTTATGTTACTGGTGGAAGTAAAGTGCTGTGTTATTCTTTCAACCATTTTTTATGAGAAATGCAATCATTTAATTAATGAATGTTAGACAAAGAGATAGAAGCACTGTAGGGAATGGGATCATAATATTACAAAACAGTTGTAAACAAATATGTAAGATATGTAAAGACATTGAACATTTTTAGTTTGATTTAAAGGAATAACATTGGGAAACTGATGAAGAAGAAAATGTGGTAAACGGGTCTATATTATGTTGTCGAACATTTACATGTTGGAAAGTCATATGGTCAACACAATATGATCGAACATGTAAATGTTCCAACATTTCAACTGAGATCTCCATAGAGTGCACCCCTGCTTAACCTTTCAGGTAGTTTTTTTCTGTTTTTTTTTCGAACTTTTAAGAGCTCGAACATATGGTATTGACCATATGGTATTCGAACTTTTAAATGTTCGATAATCTAATATAGACCCATGGTAAACAGAGAAAAAAGATGTGGTAGACATTGTTAGTTTTATTAGATGGCGTGAATAAAAGGAAAAAAGAGGGCAAACAATAAGAAAAGAGAGTATGGAAGGATTTTTAAAGTGAATAGTGAAGAATATGAAGGAATGCAAATTACTCAGATGAGCAAAAGCATAGTAGATGGTATGCAATTTGGTTGTGAGAAACTGAAATAAGTATGGAGAATAAATTTGAAAATGTGCTAGGTATTTTGCAATCCAAAGATGAGATAATAGAGATAATGAAAGGAGGCAGTGTACAAAAAAATCTATGGGGAAAAGGGTAAAGTGGAGATGGGGGACACAGCCCGAAAGATTATAAGAACAGAAAGAAGCGGTATCAAACTGTCTTCCATTGTTATTAATAGCATTAAGAATAAAACAGTTTATTTGTGTGTTAAAGCTATTCTGCTGTTTGATGCAGATATTACTGTTACACATTTTTGCATGAACGAGACAAAGGATTCAAACAGAAAGATTGTAGTGCAATAAGATTCTGTGGAATCTGGATCTTGGTACATGTTCAGGGATAGCTTTTCTGTTAAAACAAGAATATTACTACGCTGATTCTTATTGTTCTCAAGAATGGGAGAGTTTCTGTTATCAATAGAAGATTTTAGGAACAAGTTTACAAATTTATAGGACTATATGCTTACATATCCATGAAAGAAAGAAAGAGACAAGTTCTCTGAAGAATTAAAACTGTATATATCAGTAAATGTTGAAATTATTTTGTTATGTGATTTCAATTGTGGTATAAAGAAAAAGAAAAAAGTCACACGAGGTTACGAAAATGTTGGGGGCAACGAGAATTTCTATATGGGAAAAGAAAGACAATTTGTGTATCAGGGAGGACTATTAAAACTGATATAAATTTTGTACTTTTATTAGAAGATGGAGCTTTAAGTAATTGTTTTTGAGATCATTCTACAGGTCTACCATTAGAGTGGTATGCTTTTTTCATTACTTATGAATGCAATTGCAATAAGTATGAGTAAGATATTTGAAGAAGTGAATCGCTTGGCTGGAGCTAATGTTAAAATTCTTATATTTATATCCTATGCTGATGATGTGATCTTGTTGCTAAAAAAAAAATAATTAATTATAGAAGCTATTAAATATGTTTAAAAGTATTTAAATGATATAGGTCTGCAATTAGCTTTTAAAAAGTAAGGGTTTGGGAATGTGATTCAAATTGAAGCAATGTATTTTTCTACAATGAAATCTCAATTTTAGTGATCAGGTTTGGCAGGAGAAGTTTTAGTAATGAGCAGTGGCCAGAAATAATGGTGGTATTAAAGGTATTTGGTATTATGGAAGGCGTAAAAGTTATCTTTTAAGGAAAAGACTACATTTGTGTTGTTTGTTATGTAGGAAGCGTGCATGTGTTTCCTGTGAATGAGGAGAAAGACTTGTCTCGATCAGTATTTACTATTAAATGAGGTTAAAAACTGAACCCAGTAAAGAAGAAACTTGAATATAAGTGTGAAAAAGGAAGTTTGGTTTTACTAAATCTGATTGTATACTTATGCATTTGTATTGAGTTATACTGAATGTGAAAGAGAGTAAAGAGGGAATAGTTGCAAAAATACTGAAGGGAATGTATGACTTATTGTACCATAAAATGAGAGATGATAAAAAGATAAACAAAATTAACAAAATACATTTTAGAATATCAGAATAAGATTAATTAGTTATGCAAAATTAAATTAGATGATGATGTTAATAGAAAATTGATAGTTAGCCTAGTACTAATCTGTTATGATATGACAATATCATGGAAGAATATTATTATGTGGATCCTTGAGATAGGAAGAATAAATACATAGAAATATTAAGGAAAAGCAAAATGATTTAAGGATGTACTACTGTGGCAAGACTTTGTATGTATGAAGATTGCTTTCAGACTTAGTCCCAATTAAAATAGCTATGAAATAAAAGTTTTTTTTTCCAGAAAGTCTATGTTATTTCTGGACCAAAGAAGAAATGGCTGTGCATGTTTTCTTAGACTGTGAAAAGGAGAAAAATTAAGAAATATTAAAGAGATAGACTAAATGGATTGAGAGTACTGACATGAACAATATTATTGTTGGATATTAAGAAAACAAAGGAAGAGGTTAATGGATTAGATGTAAACATGTTTTGGTTTATAAGAGAAGCATGAAGGAACATAATTGATAGAGAATTATTTAACAGAAGATACAATGTACATTATATTTAAGAAAAAAAAAGAATACAGTTCTGGGAAAAGGAGTGGAAGAGTAAGGAAAGTTCAGTTTTTTTCCCTTGTCTTATCTTTTTAATTATATCTAATTTTGCTGAATATGTTTTGCAATAATTTGACAAGTAGATATGCAGATGATTAATTATTGTAGAGATGAGTTTTAATAAATAACTCCTACTCCTGTCAATAAGTGTCATGAGATCTGTAACAACCACCTCAGATACCAGAACAATAAGCATATGAAGCCTTAGTTTAAATCTCATCTGAAGAATGGTGCACTGAGGAATGCATGAACTCCTAATGATGTAGTGCATTGTCAGTCATACAAAATGAATGCATTCACCTAGCTGTCAGTCAAACCGACAGCCTTTAGATCATTTAGCGACCAAGGCAAGTGTCCTGCTACCTGCTGAGCCACTGGAACTTGACCAATAGGCCTATTTGATTAACATGTTACAGCAAAACAGTAGTCATTTTATGTAGTGTTTTGACCACTGATCAACCTCATATGGTGCATACTAAATAGGAAGGCTGAATATAGACAGTAGTAAGGGCAGTAGTAAGATATTTTTTAACCATTTAAAGATCTGTTCATGCAATAGTGACAATTACATGCAGCTAAATGAATGTGTTATTCTATGACTATGGTATGTTCTCTATGAAACTAACAGATATTCCCATGTGTATGAAACCCTTATGGTGTACCTGTCAGATGGCTGGATCGATGATCATAGGTTTTGCATCAAGCTCTGCATTGTGCTACAGTATCACATCCAAGTAAAGCTAATGTAATAAGAAAATGTTCACTGAGCATGTATCTACAGTGTAACAAAGTATCAATTTTAGGAATAAAGGCTCACCAAAAACTTAAAATGTGTCAACAACAGACAACTGCTAACACCACATTTATTTTCTGATATTATAGGCAGCATTGGGTTGTAGCTTACATTCAAGTCTATATTAAAAAAACAACTTGATTTTAACATGATGACATGTTCTTACTATGCACATTTGTCATCAGAAGGTTTATTTTTTTGACCTGGATAGCCAGTAGCCATTACAGTTTGTATTAATTTAGAGGTATACATGTACAGTAGATATAAAAGGTTTACATGCACCTGTTAAAATGTCAGGTTTTTGTGATATAAAAAATGAGACCACAATAAATCATTTCAAACCTTTAACCACCTTTAATGTGACCAATAACAAATTAAAAAACAAACAAATCTGTTAGGGGACAAAATATAAAAAAATAAAAAAATGTACAATAAGCTACTTGCATAAGTGTGCACACCCTTAAACTAATACTTTGTTGAAGCACCTTTTGATTATTTAGCTTTTTGCAAAAATTTCAGGAAAAAATTTCCATCTTAGTGATCTCGTGGTTTGAAAAGAAGATGTAAGTTTTATTTTTTCTCAAATTCAGTTGGAGAATAGTCTTTTACTGTTATAAAGTAATCCCAGTAATTATCCTGACAGAAAGCTGTTTCTATTTTTATAATGTTATACATTTTAGATAAATAATTTCTCTCAGGAGGATTATGATGAATTCATAATATCAGATATTCAATAAGCTTTGGAATCTCCTTTTTAATAGAAACTTGTATCAAGGATAATCTACTTTTTATAGCACATCTGCAGTTCTGTAAGTCTAACCATAGCTCCCTGCTTAAGTTGAATTTATTTAATATAAAATCAAGTGAGTGTATATTTTCCATTAGTTGGAGCCAGAATATTAATTGTTTTTCTTTAAATTTGTCCATTGTAAATATATTAAATACATTGATCCTATTTTGTGTGTATGCAATGACAAAGATTAAGAAGATCCAAGACCTGTATTCAGGATCTGTAAAAACAAGATTTTTAAATCTAGTAAGTATCATTGTGATATATAATACATTTGCTGTTACATTTAGAAATCCTAGTAAATACTCCTTAATAGCCATATAAAAGTATTATTGTTTATTTTGTTATAAGGTATGCAATTTATTTGACTATTTTCCATGATTATGTATCTTTGTATATCTTTCCACTTGGCTGACTAATTTTCATTACTCCATAAAATAACTGCCTTAGCTGAGGTGGAATATGTTTCCATATTAGGTATATCTCTTCCTCCACTGGACCACCTGTGTTGATGATGTTTTATTGCTAATCTAGGTCTATTAGGATACCAAGGAAATCTAAGTATCAGAGTATTGAATTCTTTTATGAAGTGATTTGGAATAGGGAGAGCTAGAGATTGGACTGTATATAATATTTTAGGTAATATGACCATTTTTATAATTATATATATTTTTCAAATGTATAAAATAACTTATTCCAATGATTTGTAAGTTTTTTTTGCTGTTTTCTAGTAGTTAAATCATTTCCAAGATATTTTATTTTAACATCAGCAACTAAATATTTGAAATATTGTTGTGGTACATTAATAGGGTTAGAATTAATACACACAATATTTGTTTTATCTTCGTTAAATGTAAGGCCTGACTTAGACTGAAATGGTCATTGTTCCCCTCTACTCAACATTCATTAGACCCATTATAGAGTACAACACCCCTTTGGAATGTACCTCACAAGACATCTGCAGCAGCTGGAAAGGCCACAGACGTACCTCACAAAGAGGATTACTGGCCTCAAACAGATGCCCTACACTGCTCGTCTCAAAAAACTCCAGCTTTACTCTGTAGCATATCACCTACTCTAAGGTGATCTCTGCCTAACATATAAAGCTATGTCAAACCCAGAGCTGTTGGACATGCTACAGCTAAAGAAATCCCAATCCCTCTGAGCTATATGCTCTAGGGACCTAAACCTTATCACCACAAAAAACAGGACATGCTGGAGGGATAGATTCCTGTCCTAGAGACTTCCCATACTCTGGAACAGGCTACCCATCTATGTCAAGCAAAGTTCCTCATTAACACTCTTCAAGAAAAATCCTGATGAGTGGATGGGAAGTAGGAAATACACCCTGGGGATCACTTCTGTGGCTCTGCTCGACAGGGGCACAGGAAATTAACTTTCTTGGATTGGCGTAAGCCAGGGTACTTTGTTGGCTAGGCTTACTTAAGCCTTTGGGCCGATAGCCTAGTACCTACCTATGAACTTATGATGTTCTTCGTCTCACATTGCTGCAGTCATAACCTGTGGGTAGTCCACTGTCCTCGGTCGGCCCGAATACCAAAGGGTTAGGCTGGCATCGGTCATGGCGTCCGGAGCTGACGTCAGTACGTAGTAGTACTTAAGCGCATGACCGACGCCATATTCTCAGTCTTTCTTGCTGCGTGGTCCGAAGCAGAAACAGCGTTTGCAAGTGCCGTTCGGCGTTCTGAAATTTTCAGTTTTTGAGTTTCAGACCGAAGACCAAGTTGGGCTAAGTACTCCGTTGGGGAAAATTTTTGTCTTTTCTTGCCTCAGTTAATCCGGATGTCAGAAAAAGTTAATAATTGTATTTCTTGTGGGAAACAGATACCTCATAGGGACTATCATTCTCTCTGTATTCCTTGCTTAGGGCCTGAGCACGACGTAGTCGGGTGTCGCTTTTGCGCTAGATTTAATAAGCGCACCATTAAACGCAGATTAGATTCTGGCTTGTTTTCGGTAAGCGGTGTAACTACAACATGCCGTCGGATCCTCCGACGCCCGCTACTGCTAAAAAGCGAAAAGATAAATCTTTAAGGTCTAAACCGGAGGAGTTGTCCGTTACGGACGCCGGTTCTATGGAATCTACGGTTGAATCTGTGGATCCAGCCAAGGTCTCGGCTGAATCCCAGGGGGAACCTTTACTTTTACAGGAGTTGGCCTCTCAGGAGTTAGGTCAGGCCGAGGGTGCCTCTCAAGTTTCTGTGGTTCCAGCCTTACAAAAGGTTATTAGGCCTTCTACTTCAGTCACTAAAGGCCCTGCTAAGGCTAGACCGGGTGTTTGTTGTACGGGACACAGCTCTGGTTCTTCGGGTTCTGTTCCTAAAAAACATATGTTGAAAATGGCAGAGGATTTGATTACTTTGATCAGGGGTTCTATGCCCCTTCCAGAGAAGAGGCCTAGGGTGGAGGCAGATTTAGAGGGAATGGAGCATTCCTCAGATTACTCTGAGTCCTCAGCTGAAGATATTCAGGATTTTCCTCCCTATTCTGATTCGGATGCAGAGGATTCCTGTCCTTCTGCTTCACCTCCAGAGGATTTTTCCTTTTCTGAAACCTTGCATGATTTTAATAGCACCAGATTGGCCACGTCAGCACTGGTATCCTCTGCTGAGGAGTATAATTCATGAGCCTCCTTGGCCTTTACCACAGCTTCCTCATTTGTTGTCCCAGTCAAGCAGTCATTTGCTCAATGTCAGGGTGCAGTCCCTGCATCTAACGGCCTGGCGTATTCTGTTTTAGAGCCTGTGGGTTCTCAGCTTCCCCAGCAGGTTTTGGATGTCATTTTGGAAGCTAGGCGGCCTAGCACTAGAAAAGTTTATGCTAATAAATGGAAGAGATTTTTTCTTTGGAGCACAACAAAGGATTTTGATGTCTCTGTACCTAATTTGAGTTGTACACTGCAGTACCTTACTGAATTGCTGGACAAGGGTTTGTCGTTTTCCTCTGTGAAGGTTCATGCTGCAGCCATTTCTGCTCACTATGATTGTGACCCTCCTTTATTTTCTCACCCTTTGTTTAAGCAATTTCTTAGAGGGGCAAAAAATATAAGACCCCCACGTAGAGCTCCTACTCCTTCCTGGGATCTCAATTTTGTGTTGGAGAAGCTTACTTTGCCTCCTTTTGAACCTGCAGCTATGTCTGAATTGAAGTTTTTGTCTTGGAAGACTGCCTTTTTGTTGGCCATTACTTCTGCCAGAAAGGTATCTGAATTGCAGGCTCTCATGGCAGTTGAACCCTTTCTAATATTCCATAAGGATAGAGTTTCTTTGCGTACTAACCCTACTTTCATGCCAAAAGTGATTTCTAATGTGGCCTTGAACTAGTCTATACCTTTTATGCTGATCCCCAAAATAAGGGGGAAAAAATCTTGCATTCTTTGGATATACACAGGCAGTTACGTTATTATTTGAGCAGAACTAAGGAGTTCAGACAGACTCAACAGTTATTTGTTACTTTTGCTTTGGGTTCACAAGGGAAAGCTGTTTCAAAGCAGACTATTTCAAAGTGGATTGGTAATTGCATTGCTTTTTGTTATTCTCATCATGGGAAGAATGTTCCTGCTGGGATTAGACCTCATTCCACTAGGGCTACGGCCACTTCTACTGCTTTTTTGAGGGGTGTAGCTACTAAGGACATTTTGGAAGCAGCTACTTGGAGTTCAGTTCATACTTTTACTAAGCATTATCATCTCCCTCTTTTCTCCAAGTCCAGGGCTGGGTTTGCCACTGCAGTCTTACAGGGCATGTTAGCAGCCCCTAATGCCTTTTAGTTTGCCAGCCTCCCTTTTCCTTTGCTTTGGGATTCTACCCACAGGTTATGACTGCAGCAATGTGAGACGAAGAACATAGTACAGTTTTGTACCTACCATAAATGTAGATGTTCGAGGATCCACATTGCTGCAGTCCTATTTTCCCTCCCTCCTTCCCCGCTTTGGTTTGAGGTTGTGGTTGTTGTTGTTATTATTACTTGGGGATACTTGTTATTTCTCTCCTTTATGGCTCTGGCCTTTTCTTTTTAAGGCCTTCTGACATCTGGGGCAAGAAAGACTGAGAATATGGCGTCGGTCATGCGCTTAAGTAGTACTACGTATAGACGTCAGCTCCGGGCGCCATGACCGACGCCAGCCTAACCCTTTGGTATTCGGGCCGACCGAGGACAGCGGACTACCCACAGGTTATGACTGCAGCAATGTGGATCCTCGAACATCTACATTTATGGTAGGTACAAAACTGTACTTTTTAATGGCCTTAAATAAGAAGCTGAGGGTATTATTACTATCTGTTAATGTTAGTAAAATATCATCTGCAAACAAAAGTATTTTGGAATTTAAATTATGTCCCAACTGAACTCCTTTAATATCTGGATTTATTCTTATGTAATTTGCAAAAGGTTCCATGACCAATGTAAATAATAAAAGGGAAAGAAGGCAACCTTGTTTTGTACCCTTAGTAATTGGAATTGATTGTGAAATATAAGAGCCTATTTTTATGTAAGCTAAAGAGTTCTCATATAAGTTAGTTATGAGTTGTATGAAATCTACTGGAAAATCACACTCCTGTAATACTAGTAATAGATAATCCCAACTGACTGTATCAAATGCACTATTGATACCTAAGCTTACCAATGTTAATTAATCATTTATTTTAAAATATGAAACAATTTAGGATCCACGCAAATAGCACCTGTACTCCCCTGCAGCATTACTGAACAAAGTGAACCAACTCACTATGCAGATAAGAATCTTTAATAGTCACATAGATTAAACGCTTTTGTCTGCAAACCGCAGACTTAATCAGAATCTGTTAAAAATGTCATTAAGTGTGCTTATATAGTTACTTACAACCAATAAAATCACTTTAACAATTATATTTAAAATTTTAAATAATCTGTCATTTAAAGAAACAGGAATAAAGCTCATTACAATATATTTCACTACATACAACTCACAATGACCTTACTAAAATGTATATAAAAAAATATTTACTATTAATAATACAATTGTTCACAAAAACATAACATAAACCAAACTATTATCAATATCTGCACAAGGAACACGAAAAACTGTAAAATGGCAGATTTCCATAAAAGATGTAACCCAGGTTCTCAAAACTGCAATCTAATACAGCAACAGTACTAGAAAAATTCATTTTTTTTTAAAACTTGTAGCGTCTCATTTCTAAGACTGGGGTAATGGTGACACTATCATTAATACCTGGATAGCTGGCTGCATTAACAATAACTGCTGGCTGCATTAACAATAACTGCCATCTGACTTCTCTTTCTTTTAAAATGCACTTAATATTCCCCCTTTGGGATTCATATAAATACATTCCAGAATGGCAAACTTGAAACTGGAACATCCTTTAATAGATTCTAAATACCTATACAGTGCAGTATTTTTGTCCGTTTTCCTAATACAATACTAATGCTCATATATTCTGTTCTTAAGGGCTCTGTTGGTTTGCCCTACATAGAATGCGGGACAGCTGCAACATTTTGCCAAATATATCACCCTCATAGTATTAGAATTACCTCTCCTAAAATGCACCCTAGTTCTATGGTTGTTGTCTAATACCAATGTTGTATCCTCATTTATTGCAAAGCATTGGTTGCAGCTGCCACATTTTTTAGTTCCTTGCATTTCCTTTTTGTGATGCCCTTACCCTGGCCCAGCAATCAAGGAGCCGTAATCCTCACCACTAACACCAGTGAGGGGCATCTCATATAGGAGGAAAGGATAACAAATACACACAGTAAAGTGCTGTTTCCCTTAAGAGCGCACAAAGATCACAGTCAGTCCAGGGCTGGTCGCTCCCTTGCTCTCCAGGTCCCCAATAAGACTCCCCACTTCCACAGCTATAGGGTCCAGATCTCAGCTTAGTGGGCAAGCTAAAAACTCCAGCACACTTTCTGCCCAACCAGTGCTTCATGTCCCTGCCCAAGTAGCTGACACACACACACACACACACACACACACACACACACACACACACACACACACACACACACACACACACACACACACTTTGAGAAGAGTTTATACAACCACACAGACACTCCTGGGGAAGGCTGGCACAGATTCTCCAGCTGTGCCCCTTTTTCACAGACTATATGGTAGTACTGGCTGGTACCATCCACTAATATTTATCAGCTACTCAAAGGCCCTTAAAAGGGTGTCCAATTATTACTGTGCAATATTATTATCCAATTGGTAGTATAGACAAGGGCTAAAGCTATTGAAGTGACTGTGTACAATTTTACCAAAGGCATGCAAGTAGTCTAAAGAACTTAAATTATCTCTACAAAAACAGACACAGTTGAAAGGGTTTAAATATATTTAATAACAACTAGTGAAAACACAAGATGATACATTTTACTACACAGTGCTAGTCAAGAGTTCAGAGATCACAGAGAAATACTTAAAATAATTCAGTAGTACAGTTCTGACATCACAGAAAAACACTTAGTCTAATTTTTCTAGTTTCTAGCTATTTCTAAGAGAAAACACAGGTCTAAGATAAACTTACATCTAGAACAAGACAGTGATGATGAGTTGGATGGTCAAGACAAAAATATTTAATGGTCTCTGATTCTTTCTGTTTTTAAAATCACAGTCCTGGTTCACATTACATCATTCTTCATACTTCCCTGGGTTGCATTACATCATTCTTCACACTTCCCTAGATTCCCAGGCTAACAGAAACAACATTTACATTCTTCACCTCAAGGCAGAAACCAGAGCAATAAAGGACATTTATGCATGCAAATTCTGGCCATTAACTCTGGCCTTAAAACAATAGCAAGAATTCCATCATCTAGACTGGTTGGAGCCGTGTTTGCATCAAAGGGTCACAACATGCTTTACTTGGTCAGTAGAGTGCACTGTTGATACATTTTTTTCCAGTTCCACATGTAACACATTTACCATTTAAGACAACAAGCCTGTGGTTTACATTAATATTTACAGATGACAGAATTATCTCCAAAATTCTACCTGGCTAGGCTGGCAGCCTTCACCTATCTTCACCCAATCTTCACATATCTCCCCGCACCCCGGGAGAACTCAAACTAGTTTTTCAAGTGACCCTTGAGAAATGCTGCTTGAGGGTGTTATGTCTATCTGAGTGTACCTTACCCCATTCCCTGTCTTAAGAGCCTATATGCATTGGCATTGCTAATCCCACTGCAGTGCTGTATGGACATATATGCTTGTAACCCCAGGCTCCATCTTAGCAACTTGGCATTTTGCTGGCTGGCTCTGTTTAACCCTGTTAGGGGGTTGTGATCTGTCATAACAGTGAATTTCCTTCCCTACAGATAAGGCTGGAGTTTCTGCAGTGCCTACACTATGGCTAGACATTCCTTTCCTACAGTTGCATAGCATTCCTCCCTGGGTTGGAGCCTATGACTGAGATAAACCACTGGGTACTCTTCCCCCTCTGAAGAAATCTGGCTAAGTACAGCCCCCACCCGATTGTTCGAAGCATCCACCTGTACAACAAATTATTTGCTGTAATCTGGACTGGCTAACACAGGGGATCCTCCCAAAGCTTCTTTAAGCTTCTGGAATACCTGCTAACATGCTGGGGTCCACGCTACCTTTTCTGGCCTGTTCGTCCTTGTCAGGTCTGTGAGGGGAGAAGCTATGGTACTATAACTGGGGACAAACTCACTGTAGTACCCTGCTGTCCCTAAAAATGCCCCCACCTACTTTTTAGTAACAGGTGCAGGCCATGCCTAAATGGCTTCCACTTTGGCAGGTTCTGGCCTTATCTTATAACTCCCCACTCTATGTCCTAGGTAGGAGACCTCTGCCATACCCACCTGACATTTGCTCGACGTAATGGTCATCCCTGCCCTCTGTAGTCTGCCCAGCACCTCCCTGACATGCTGAAGGTGCTCTGGCCAGGAATGACTGTAGATGGCAATATCATCTAGGTAAGCAAGGGCAAACCCTCCTGCTCCTGCTAGGATATGATCTACCAGCCTCTGGAAAGTTGCTGGGACATTCTTCATCCCAAACGGCATCTTTGTTAACTCATACAAGCCAAAAGGAATCACAAAGGCTGACTTCTTTCTAGCACTGGGAGTCAAGGGCACCTGCCAGTAACCCTTGGTAAGATCAGTGGTTGTAAGATACTTAGCCCACCCAGCTGCTCTAGGGCCACATCTGTCCTAGGCATGGGGTAAGCATATGACTCTGTATAACTATTTAATTTCCTGTAGTCAACACAGAACCTGGTGCTGCCATCCTTCTTTGTCACCAGCACCACTGGGCAGGCCCAGGGACTGTTGGACTCTTGAATCACCCCTAGATTCAACATCTCCAGTACATCCTCCCACAGAGTCTGTTTGATTCTCTCATGCACTCTATAAGGGGCCTGCCTAATAGGCCTTTTGGGTCCTGTATCCACCTGGTGCTGCCCCATGTGGGTGCACCCTAGTTTCCCAGTGAACATGTCCCCAAATTCCTGCAACACTGCTCGGATTTCTTGAACCTGTGTAGGAGATAGCTGCTGGGACATTGCTACCCCTTCCACTGAGGTGTCAGCCCAAGCCTCACTGAGGAGATCAGTCTCCAGATCTCCCTCAGACTCCTCCTGCAATCCACTGCAAATTCTCAGCACAAGGGCCTCCCTATCATTATAAGGTTTCATCATGTTAACATGGTGCAATTTGTGCCCCTGCCTTCTGCCTAGCAGTTCCACCATGTAATTAACATCACTTCCCTTTCTTACCACCTTGTAGGGTCCCTCCTAAGCTGCTTGCAGTTTGTTGTGTCTGACAAGAATGAGAACCATTACCTGCTGCCCTACAGCATACTCTCTAACTTGAGCATTCCTGTCATACCACATGATTTTCAAATGTTGGGCTTCTGCCAGGTTCTCCTGGGCCAAGCCCATGAGTTCCCTGAGCCTTGTCCTGAGGTTTAGGATGTATGCCACAACAGACTACTTGTGAGACTTGCACTCACCTTCCCACTTATCTCGAATTAAATCTAGAGGCCCCTTCACCATTTGCCCATACAGCAACTCAAAGGGTGAAAAACCTGTGGATTCCTGGGGAACCTTTCTGTAAGCAAACACCAGATGGGGCAAATATTTATCCCACTTCCTCTTAAACTGATCTTCAAATGCCTATAGCATGGACTTGATTGTAGAGTTTAACCTCTCAACAAGACCATTAGTCTGGGGATGGTAGGGGGTGGTCTTCATGTGCTTCACCACAAAGGACATCCGCAGACAAGCCAGCAGGTCTGACATGAAATTGGCACCTCTGTCAGTCAGTATTTCTTTTGGAAACCTACCCTGCTGAAAATCTCTTAACACATTTGCCACCTTCTCTGCCTCAATGGAGGACAAAGCCACTGCCTCAGGATATCGTGTAGCATAATCCACTACCACTAGGATATACTTTTTCCCTGTGGAACTTGGGGTACTCAGAGGACCCACAATATCCATAGCTACCCTCTGAAATGGCTCCTCAATCACAGGCAAAGCATAAAAGGAGTGCCTCACCTTGTCTCCTGCTTTGCCTACCTTTTGGCACTGCTCACAGGTCCTGCAGTAGCCTGTTATATCCCTGGAAATTCCAGGCCAATAGAAGTCCTGCATAATACACCTCTTTGTATGTTTTATGCCCATATGACCTGCAAAGGGAATATCATGGGCTATGGCTAGAAGCGCCAGATGGTAGGCACTACCAACGTCTGTACTCTCTCACCTTCTAGCCCTCCCTCAAGGGTCCATTCTCTGTACTGTAACCCTTTGTCCCAGTATACAGATTCCCCCTTTCCTTGAGAATCAGGTACCTCCCTAGCTACCTGACTCAGGCCTTGCAATGTAGGGTCTGAGAGCTAAGCCTGTCTCAACTCTATTCTTGTAAACCTTCCCAGCTCCCCTTCCACAGGAAGTCTGGCATCCTCTGACAGTAGTGCCTCACTGTCAGCCTGGATACTACTACTTACCTCTAACTTTGCAGTCACTCTGTCCCAGGGAACATCAGTACCCACAAACAGCTGTGGCTCACCTTCAGTCTCACTGCTACCAGGTAGCTCCCTCCCTGAAGTAACCACCTTACCAGTTCTGGCTGGAAGTATGCAGTCTGTCTGGGTCTCCCCCAGGCTACCAGACTTACCTGCTTGTCTCCAAGCCTGACTGCATGTAACTGCACAAACACATGGTACTGCCTCATCTAAATCCTTCATTATCAGGACATCTGCAGGATGGTAATTTGGTACCTTGTTGTCTCATGGCAACCTACTATTGGCATTTTGTCTTTCCCACTTACTGGCTCCCTCACCTTTTGTTCCCCACCTTGCCTCCGTGGACACCTGTATGCCACATGGCCCCACTGGTTGCATTCAAAACATTTAACCCTAGCTCTTGGATGTGTACCTGGACTAGTGGCTTCCCCTGATACTGGCAGATTCTATTGGGGCAGTCTGTGCTGCCCACCATGGGTTCTTTTAGACCCATGAGCAGTACTGGGGGTCCCTTTCCTGTGCAGGGCTGCCCTGCTTGCCAGGTATAGGTCTCCCTTCTTCCCCAAGTCATCTAAAGTAGAACATGTCTATCAGCTAACCGGATCCTCATGTCCTCAGGCAAAGTGCTAAGGACTTATTCCCTCACCAAAAGGTCTGCCAGCCCTTCAAAAGGGGTGACCTGATATCCACTCACCCAACTATGGAAATAAGTGCTTAGTTCAACAACATATTCACACACACTTTCATCTGCCTTGCGTCTATGCTCACAAAACTTTTTCCTATACATTTCAGGTGTTAGCTTAAACCATTCTAACAAGTGATTTTTAACAGCAGTGTAATCAAAACATGCAACTTCAGACATTTTTGACAAAACAGTTACAGCTTTACTATGGAGTAAGGGGGTCAGGAACCATACCGAGCCTTTGGTCAACACCATACTGTTTGCATACCGTCTCAAACATATGAATGAAACTATCAAAATGATCCCCTCTTTAAACTGCGGAAGAAATTTACTGACCTTTTGTGCTTTTGGGGTTCAGTTACTCCCTTCCCCATTAATTACTTCCATGACTCTGGTGAAGAGTCAGCATTTCCCTCTCATGCTTCCTCTGCCGCTTCTTTTCCTCGGCTTCCAGGCATAGCAGTTTCTCATTCTCCTCAGCCTGTAAACTCCTCAGTCTCTCAGCTGCTTCTATCTCCAAACGCCTGGCCTCCAACTCAAGTCTCTTTAGCTCCAGATGGATTTTTAAGTCCTCTGCAGAAAGGTTGAGCTGTCCATTCTGCAAGGGTATTATATCTTCACTGCCAGTCTGATTGTCCTCCTGTTTGCTGATTTCTGATGCAGCTGTAACAAAGGCTGCAATCAGGTCTGCCTTAGTCAGGTTTCCATGCACCAGTCCCCTAGCTGGGCACATCTCAGCCAGCTGATTCATTGTCAGCTTTCCATACTCCTCTGCTGACATGCTGCATGCTCACCCTGACTAACTAAACTAACAAAAGAAATAAAACAATTGTGATCTGAACTCTGAGTATTCACTACGTGGCTGATTTAGAGTACAAACCCCCTTCATAGCTCACTGTACACAAGCTACAGGAATTCACTCTACCCACACCACTACAAGCCAATTAGTATTTGCAAACCAATTAATATGTGGTGTGGATATCCCACCACTGCCAAACAATTAATATGTGATGCCCATGCCCTGGGTCAGCAATCAAGGAGCTTCAATTCTCACCACTAACACCAGTGAGGGGCGTCTCATATAGGAGGAATGGATAACAAATACACACAGTAAAGTGCAATTTCCCTTAAGTGCACACAGTGATCACAGTCAGTCTGAGGCTGGTCATTCCCTTGCTCTCCAGGTCCCCAATAAGACTTCCCAGTGGCACAGCTATAGGATCCAGATCTCAGCTTAGTGGGCAAGATAAAATCTCCAGCACCCTCTCTGTCTAACCAGTGTTTTGTGTCCATGCCCAAGTATCTGGCACACACGCACACACACACACACACACACACACACACACACACACACACACACACACACACACATACACACACTTTGAGAAGGGTTTATACAACCACACTGACAATCCTGGGGAAGGCTGGCACAGGTTCTCCAGCTGTGCCCCTTTTTCCCAGACCATACGGTAGTACCAGCTGCCACCACCCACTAATATTTATCAGCTACTCAAAGGCCCTTAAAAGGGTGTCCAATTATTACTGTGCAATATTATTATCCACTAGAAGTTTAATTTTCTCCCATTCCATACCACTATATTTCCTTATACTACTGCTAAAGCTTTCAAGCCCTTCACCCTTCGGAATATAGGAAAATAAGTCTATGACATCTATGGTAAGAAAAGTTAAATTCTTATTCCAAATTTCAGTTTTTAATCTACTTAAGAAGTCCCAGGAGCCCTTGATTAAATGTTGTACTTTGCTGTAAATATACTTCAAGGACCTGTCTATTATTACCCCTAGTGGGAACATTTTTGATTTACTACCAGATATAATAGGCCTAAATGGGGGATCTGTTACATTTTTATGGATTTTATATATACCTACGATAGTGGCCGATACTGCATGTTCTACCTTCACAAAATTATATATGTCCTGCTTAATTCTATTTTCCAATAAAAACTCTTCCGGATATAAGTCAATCTTATGATGGGCTATATTGACCTCATTTTTTGAAATTACTTCATAGATCCCTGTACTATTCAAGATTTCATACATTTTGTCATAATATTCTCTATTATCATATAACACTACCCCTCCACCTTTATCTGGTTTCATAATGCGTATATTACTGTGATTACTAATTTGTTTCAAAATCCCCCATTTATTCTTACTAAGGTTATTCTTATATCTATTATATTTGTGCTTTTCCTGTAGTTCATACAATTCTTTAGAAAAAAACCCTCTCCAAAGTTACCAAAGTCGAATGTAAAGGTGGGTTAAACTTACTTTTTTTCTTTAACCCAACACTAGTGTTATGATTTGACTGTTCCTTGAAGTAAATAGCTAGATTGAGCTTCCTTAAGTACAATTTCAATTCAACCAAATAGTCCATTAAATTAAATCCTGTGGTTGGTACATATTTCATATCCTTAGAAAATAGATCAAAGTGTTCCTTTTCAGGCTTAAATGAAGTATAATTATAAATATTAAAACTACCCAGATTATATATGACTCCTTGATTTTGAATTATTTCTTCATTTTGCTGTCCACTCAGTACCTGCCCTAATACCTCGGCTTCCATTCTGGGCCTTGTTTCTCCCAAAAATGTATTTCCTTTCCTGACCTTCTCCTGTCCTGATGGTAATTCTCCCTTCTTTGGCTTCCCTGCAAAAAATAAAAATTATTGTTGTTAGCCCTATATTTTCTTTGTTGGTCATATGAGGCTTGATTTTCATTTTGGTCATTTTTCCTGTAATGTTCCTTATGGTTGTTTTTACTAACACCCCCTTGAGATTCTCCCTCTTCCAGGGGTAAACAATATTTGTTTTATAATGCCCTAAGTCTCTATCAATTTTTTATACTTTTTCAACATAATTTTGTCACATTTCTTCTCAATATATTCAAATTGCTTCCGATACCTTCTTTCCCTTTCAGGAAATAATAAATCATTGGTCCGAAGCTCAGTACAATGATTAAAATATATATTGTCCATTTGCAAACATTTAATTTTTATCTAATTTCTTTTCCATTAAATAAATCATGCCCTTCAGGGTACAAGATTCATTGTGTTCAAGCTGTTTCTTATTACTATATACATCAAAGTTACTAACAAACAAGAAATTATTGTCCAAAAATTTCTCAATGGCAACGTGTGCTGCCTTTCATTTCTTCACCTACACTCCGTTTACATGTACATCTCATATTTGCAAAGTTAGAAACAGTACATGTAGTATTAATGTCCTTATCAGCAACAGCTGCATAAGTTCATTTTGGGACTGTTCTTTTTGGCTTAGACACAAATTTTTCATATTCTTTATCATCCATATCATCCAGTCCAACAGATGTTTTGTTCAACTCCAGGGTACTGTGTAAGTCGACAGCAGCAGCACCAAGATTAACAGAAAATAAGCTAGTCCCCAGACTAGCACACCGAACGCCATTATCCTGCTGTTCTACTGCTTCCTCCAAGATACCGCCTCCGACTGAGGCATTTCCTGCCCCCACTGGCCGTTGCTGGGATCCAGCCTGCGTCTTTGATTGGCTGAGCACCTCAATCGATCCTGTCAGTTCTCCTTTGAGAATTGCCACCTCTGAATGTAACCTGTTGAAATCCTCCTTCCTTACAGCAGAAAACATCGAAGGAATATCATCAAGGGAATCTATGGTGCTCAAAAGTTACTAAAATACACAAGAAATGTTGTGCTCCCCAACAACTAAACCAAAATATGAAACAATTTAGGGTCAATGCAAATAGCACTTGTACTCCCCTGCAGCAGTACTGAACAAAGTGAACCAAGTCACTATGCAGATAAGAATCTTTAATAGTCACATAGATTAAGCGCATTCGTTTGCAAACCGCAGACATCATCAGAATCTGTTAAAAATGTCATTGTGTGCTTATATAGTTACTTACAACCAATAAAATCACTCTAACAATTATATTTTAAATTTTAAATAATCTGCCAATTAAAGAAACAGGAATAAAACTCATTACAATATATTTCACTACATACAATTCACAATGACCTTACTAAAATGTATTAAAAACCCATATATTTACAGTTAATAATACAATTGTTCACAAAAACATAATATAAACCAAACTATCTGTACAAGGAACACGAAAAAAATATAAAATGGCAGATTTCCATAAAAGATGTAACCCAGGATAGAACCCTGGTTGAAGGGAAGAAAGCGCTCAATCCGTGTGTTTTTTACTTTTTGTTACAATAAAGTTGTGTTTGAGTCCGTGGTGCAAGCAGTGTTTGGCTTTTTTTGTATATGGTCTATTTAGCATCCTGCTGGCTATATAAAGCTTTTTACATAGGTAAAACCGATCAACAGTTCAAGGACCGAATTCTGCGCCATCTAAGAGATATTAGAAACATTGATATGAATATTGCTCTTGCTAATCATATTAATTGCAACCCTACTCACAGTTTTAAGTTTAAAGCTATTGAATGCATTCAACAATCTCTTAGGGAAAGGGATGTGAAGAATAGACTGGAGATCCATGGGATTAACTGGATCGTTAACATGAGAGCGCACTGCTCTCCAGGGTTGAATCAAGTGGTTCCATTGCAACCTATAATTAAAGCCAGAAGACTGACAATTTGCTCTAACAAACAGGCTTGACACCTAGAATGACTGTGATTGGATATCACCTCATTGATTTAAACAAGGAATGTGGCCTTCTTATGAGACTATGATTGGTTACTCTGAGTTTTAAGTAAGATTGGAAGCAGGAAATGTAACATGATCTGATGAAGGCTAATACAGCCGAAAGTGCTTATCGGACCTGAATTTTGTTGTTCCTGCTGGTTTTTACTTTTTTAAGCTGTTTTATATTTTGATTAAAGTTTTTGCTTTTAATATTTTAGCCGTGGTGGTTTACCAAAGGATTTATTTGCAGAACTCAGATAACAAGTCCACCAATGCATTCTATTAACAGGTTTGTAGATTTAACAATACATCAAGAATCAAGACTTTGCAAAATCCGTGTTTCTTTTACATATATCAGTCTATTAATTTTGTATATGTGCATGTATATGTATGCATGTGTGTGTGTGTGTGTGTGTGTGTGTGTGTGTGTGTGTGTGTGTGTGTGTGTGTGTGTGTGTGTGTGTGTGAGATGAGAATTTTACATTAAGGGGCACCTGATAATTTTCAGACAGCAGAAACTAAAAGTATATAAAAAACAGATCACACAGTATACTTCTGTTCTTTACAAGATACTTAGATTTGTATCTTACCAGCCACAGTATCAGTATAAAGCCTTTATATCATAATGATATCACAGGAAGGTATGCAACCATCTTGTAGCATGACTAATAGTAAATGTATTTTATTCTAGTAAAATGTTCTGCATTTGATTATTACCATTATCATATGTTGACATCTAGAGTTTCCTTACTACTTTCAGTTCAAAGGACAGCTGTAAAAAATAGAGAAAAAAATTATGTCACAGATGGGGACCGAAGCAAACATAAATAGTTGTAGTATGTCATCTTGACATTTGTAATAGGTAGATTTCTGAAGTAAACTGAATTTTTTTTAGCAGAAAGAAATTCTGATTTTATTGTACAAAATGACATTGCAGTCTACTTCTTTTGTTTAGCATAATGTGAGTGGTTACTCTAAAAGCATAATAAATAGGTGTTGCTAATACTCAAATATTTATTTTATTTATTTATTTTACATTTGTTATACATGTCCATTTTCAGTGGAGGCCGAGAGAAAAAGCTCCGCTATCTACTACATGATAACAAAAGTAAATACAAAATACATAAGGCATTTACTGTACAAATACAGAAAAGCTCTGCTATCTACTACATGATAACAATAGTAATTACAAAATATATAAGGCATTTACTGTACAAATAGACAATAGTATGTCTATGCACCTTACATGTTTCATTAATGGTTAATTTACTATAGCAGTACAATCCTGATGATAGTGCCAGTGTGGCAGATTAGATTGATGGTGATTAGAACTTACAAGAGACATTGCATGACATCTGATATTCAACATAGGCAAGAGTATTTACATCGACAACTATGTGTTTTGCATTAGTTGTATCTTTTGGGTACATGATCTCACACTCATATACCATCCACTGTTAAGAGTAAGAGTTTCACATTGAATCCTCCTGTTTTCCCATCTAATACAAACTCTAATCTGTACACCAGCAATAGTGTAAAAACGCCTTTTACATGAGAAAGGTGTATAAGAATCTGATGTCAGCATGACTCCTGCATTGTCACTGGTGTATATGTGATATTAATAGTAGACATTACAGCTTCACGTGAAAAGACTAGGACTTTATGCAATCTTTTTAGTTAGGAACCTTTGTGTCTTTTTAATTGTTTGATATGTTTAATGAGCTACATCAGAAAGGGGACATTATACTCAGTAATTGGTCTGATCAATGCTAAGTACAAGGGAATGATTACCTCTTTAGACCTTGAAGTTATTCCTATTGCAATTAGCTGTGCTAAATAAAAGGATTTCCTGATAACCATTATAACATGATGGCTAAAACAGAGGAAATTATCAACCCATGTTCCTAGCAGATTGATGACATTTTTATTTTGTAGTAGTGTATTGTCTATAGGGTATGATAAGGGGGGTGCTGTTTGCTAAAATTGACAATATCATACATTTTAGCATTTAGTTTGATCGCATTTTTGGTATACCAAATCTTTACCAGGGAGAGTTCGTGGTGGAGGATTTGGGTGTCAGAGGATAACCTAATGATAGCCCCTAGTATGCAGCTGTCTGTAAACTTTGTTGGCCAGTGGTTTTGACTCTTTGTTTGGAGATCTAAAAAAAGACCAAAAAGGAGAGATTTTAGCACCAAACCCTGAGGGACATTGCTGTCCACTTTCAGACATTCTGATGAGGCTTCTCTAAATCATGCAGTGTGGGTTCTATCTTTCAGCCAGTATGTTGTCCCTCTTGTCGCATGTGGGGAGATTTTTAATGCATTTAGATTCTATATGATGTTTGCATGATGAATGGTATTGGAAGCCTCAGGCAGCTCGAGATACAACATGTGAATTGCACTGCCACTCTCTAAAAAAGGTGGATGTGGTGTTAATGAATGATATAAATTCTAACATTTCATCCTTATTTCCTCTCCAAAAAATTAATATATCATCAAGGAACCTACAGTAAAGTATAATTTTAGACCAATATTTAGAAGTAAAGATACTTTCTGTCTCCCATTGTGCCAATACTAAGTTGGCATATATGGGGGCACACCTGCCCTTATAAACAAGGATAGTATGATGGTCACTATAGATATAGTCAACCTATTTTCAGTTATACCACACAAATTGGGCCTATCTATGTTTGAAGCAAGTTTGTCAAAATTCAGTATGATGCACATTGTCAAACGTAAATTAATTATTGAAATGATGGAATTGGTTTTAATAAATAACTATATTTACATGGATGGAGAATATTATAGACAATGTGCAGGTGTGGCTATGGGTGCCAGGTGTGCCCCCATGTATGCCAACTTAGTATTGGCACAATGGGAGACAGAAAGTATCTTTATATCATTCATTAACACCACATCCACCTTTTTGACTTTCACACATAAAATTGTTGATAATGATTGTGAGGATGGACTAGAATCAAACATATTTAGGAAAAAAACTTATTCAAATTCTTTTTTACATTATAGTAGTAGCCATCCACATTTTCAAAAGAAGAATTTGGTAAAAGGACAGATGGTGAAGTTATCCCGCATTATAAGCGAAGACACAAACTTTTTATTGAAATGGACAAACTTATTAAAATGTTTCAAGAAAGAGGGTACCCACAAAAATTACTTATTGGATTGAAAAAAGCGATTTTACACAAAAGACACATTATATATAAATCCATTTTAAAATATGGACATGAAAATTCACTAATTAGAAAAATGGAATCAATGAAGAATAAGAAGGATGCTTTTATTCTACCTTTTAATGAAGAAACATGTGCAATAATCAATATATTAAATGAGACATGGGCCAGTGTTTTTGTGAACAATATGCTGATGACTCCACATTAATCTGCACAGCCCCAAATCCAACAGACCTTCAATCTCTTACCCAAAAAGTGTTTAACACAGTCGAGGATTGGCTACAACATCAATGTCTTATCCTAAATCCTAAAAAAACAAAACTTCTACTTTTTACTCCCACCCATAGACACACACCTCTCAACTTTACTGTCACTTCTAACAATGGAACTATTATATCCCCTGACTCTAACACAAAACTCCTAGGAGTACTAATTGACAATAACCTTAACTTTGAGGCCCACATAAACAATACCATAAAAAGTTAACAAAAACTAGGCTCACTATATAGAATCAAATCCTTTCTTACCCCACTAGCTAGATCTACTATTGCCCAGACCCACTTAATCTCTACCTCCTCTATGCCTCCCCTATTTATACTAACCTCTCAAAACCAATATGAACAAACTAGTAGTCTCATACAACAATATTGCAAGATTTGCAACTGGCTCTACATTTAGGACCCACCACTGTATTAATTATAAAAATCTTGGATGGCTAGAGTTACCCAACCTACTTCTACTTAATCAATTAATAATTGCCTATAAAATCCTGTACCAGCCTAATAACACACCAATTCTTACCAACCTTATCACTCCCTACAGTAACCTTAATACCCTGGCTCAGCTACTAAAATGCTAGTACTAACACACATAGCCAACAACAAGGCAGGGACTCTCTATTTTCTAACACCGTTGGTAAAACCTGGAACTCTCTTCCCAGCGACCTAACCTCACTACCATCACTTACACAATTCAAAATCAGGCTTAAATCCTATCTTAAAACACATTGGCTATGCACCTGTCTTAACCCAGACTAACAACTCTTGTCTTCTCACAAAATTTCTAAATCTTATGTCTGCATAATCTACCTGCATACTGGAATCCAGAAGCTGAACCTGTCTTTCAACTATTTTGGACTATCTCTTATATCTTAATATCTCTCTTTGTCACTCTAGTATCTTATGTTAACACACCTCTTTCTAGCATGTTCTTATACTGTACTTCTTTACTTATTTCTTACCCAACTATTTTATTTCTATATGTTCTTTTCTGCATAAATAGCTAAATTGTATATAGTACTTCTGTTCCTTAAACTGTGAATTTATTTACTGTTTTTTATTTGATTAATGTCATACACTGTTTTGTACTATCAAGGAGCTTTTCTCCCCGGGCCTCTGCTGAAAATGGACATGTGTCCAGCTGGACTAGCCCGGTCAACAAATGTAAAATAAATAAATAAAAATAAATAAGTCAGAAGTTGTGAAAATAATAGGAAATTACCCGAATATTACATATAGTAGGGGGAAGAATTTAAAAGAATATTTTGAGATAAGTTATAATAATCAATCCTATAAGAATTCAAAAATGAGTAAATGTGTTTTTTGTAAGACATGTAAATTTATAAATGATGGTCCCTATGTGGCAGTACAAAGTTATGGTAGGTTTATTAAGTGTCCAGGTTTTTGTAACTGCAACACAAAAATGGTAATATATTTGGCCTCATGTTTATCCTGTCCAGCTTATTATATTGGGAAAACCATTAGGAGGTTAACGGATTGCATCATGGAACATAATAGAGACATAAAGAATAAAAAATTTACCAATTCACTGTATACCCATAGCACCAAATGTAAAGATTTTAAAAGATTTATATTTTTTGTTATTGACAGGATCCCTTACAATTCAAGTAAAGGAGGTGACGATAACATTCTTTTAGAAGTTAAAGAATGTTTATGGCAGTTAAGATTAAATGCCAACAATACACCTGGCATTAATGAACAAATTTCAATTTTAAGTATTTTGAAGTATAAATCTCATTTTATATGAAGGGGAACTATTTATGAAGTATCAATATTGACATTTGATAGTTTTTATGTTATTAATTTAAACATGTATTTTATCATTAGCAATAGTTTTAATGTTTTCCATTACAATACCACCCTGTTTTTACATGTTCATTATAAGTTATATATATATGTTTTATGACAGAATCTTTTGACAGAATTTTTAGATTTTGACAATTAATATTTATTTCCTTGATTTATGGAGGCGTTGGTTCAAAGACTTATTGTGATTGGTTAATTAAGACCAGCTACATTATTTAACTGATGTGTTACGTGAAGCCACTGATACTCTGAAGATACACTTTATTGTGCAGGGGTGAAAGCGCACAGTATCTTTTTATTTTAATTTAATCTATGTATGTTGCCTGCTCTGAGTTGTGTTTTTTGTTTTATTGAAAGTTATTAAATAAGTCCGCGTGTTGACAGAGTCGCCTTGTTTGTTTTACTAGTTCATTGTTTTTTACATTCGTTGTCTTGATTCAGTAGACAGCCTGTATCCTTCAAAATACCAAACTATTGGTAAAGTCAAAAAAGGTTCTTGATATGTAGTTTGTGAGTTCTGTTATAATACATTCCATAACTTTGCAGGCAAAGCTTATAAGGCTGATAGCTATATAATTACCTGGGTCACCTGTAAGGCTACCCTTACGGTAGGGCATCATGACAGCAGTCTGACATTCCTCAGAGATGAAACCAGGAGCTTAAGCGTAGATTAAATAGTTTAAGAATTGTCTGCAAGGTAATGTTTAACACAATTAATTAAGTATATTGTCAAGTCCCACAAAGGATCTATTTTTGGTCTTTCCTAGCACTTTCGAAGAATGATTCTTAGAGGTAATTTTTATTTATTTTATTTAACATTTGTTTACCAGGAAAGTCCGACTTGGAATGAAGCCAGTTTTCAGTGGAGGCCCAGGGAGAAATGCTCCAGATGCATGCCTTTGTAACATGAGAGGAAACTGGAGCATCCAGAGGAAACCCACACGAATGCAGGGTGCTATGAAATTTGGTGAGTAAGGGGTTCAAGTATTTCAGAGATAGAAGTCTTGGGGTGAAGTTGTCACTGATTATGTTTACAAAGATGTGGGCTTATATCAGGTTAACAACTGGTATGCCCTTCTTTATGACACATTGTAGCTCTACACTTGCATATTAGTCTAACTCTTTGTGTTTCCTCTTTGCACCAGCTTAAAAAACTTAGCATGCTGGTCTATTCATTTTAATTGTATCACTTGTTATGTACATTTTAACACAATTCATATACCTGTGATGTAGTCTGCTGTTAATCATATGTAAATTTCATGGTTATATTCATAGTTCACTTGTACTATCATATGTGTATACTAGGTTAATGACCACTAGGGCTTTTATAAGCCAAGTCATGCAACCCAGATGTATCAGACAAGTTATTGTGCCTTAGAGGTAATTCTAAAGGGTGTATGTCAACTGGGACATAATTTAATGGGAATTTTCGATGCCTCATCCACTGGTCCAGGTTATGCTTGAATAGGGTAAGAGAAGAGTTCTGCTTCACATGGATGGGGAATCTATTCCAGAGAATGGGAATTCTGTGAGATACATAACTCTTCCTCCAACGTGTCCTATTTTTTTTAAACATCTTTATTGAATTATCACTTGTGACACAGGCACATTTACATTTATACAGAAGTAATCAAATTGTATTAAATTAACATGAACAAACATTATACTCCACATATATTGTTATATATATTATATAACCTAAGCAACATTACATAAATTATTCATTTCCTGCCCCCTTTTTTAAACAGGAAACATGTTTATGTCCTATTTATGTCATAAACAAAGTTTAGGTCCTTAGATCTTGTATTTTAGATTCTGTTTATTCTGTGGATATGCAAAAGGTACATAAGAGCGGGATCCAAGGCAGGCATAGATCACCTCTCAGCAGTCTTTAGGAAGCAGAGTATAGAGACAGGGCTTTGAGGCAGTCTGTATAGGATATTGTGTTTACACCCTGTATTCCTTTTGTGAGGAACTTATGGACATTCCAGTTGTTGCATGTGCCTTATCAGGTACATTACGAAGGGGAAATTATACTCAATGATGGGTCTGATGAGGGCCGAGCACATTGGCATGATGGCTTCCCTGGACCTAGATGCCATGCTCTTATATATAATTTGAGCAATACAGAATAACTTTCTTACTATCTTAGACACATGTTAGTTGAAGGCCAGGTTGCAATCTACATGTGCTCTCAAATCCCTGACTGCTGGGCCTACTCTTAGAGGTGTTTTATCAGTGATTTAGCTTCCCAGAGTGACCGACTTCCCAAAAGGTATTATAATGCATTTTGTGCCATTCAGTTTCAAGCCGTGGCTTTTGCACCAATCATTTGTTTACTTTAAACATTCTTGTAAGATTTTAGTATCTTGGGGTGATTTTATGGCTACTTCTAGTCTTCAATTATCTGCAAACTTGGTTAGCAAGAGGCCCTTGATATTGGTCTTAACGTCTGATAAGTAGATGCCAAAGAGAAGTAGACTCAGCACAGAAACCTGAGAGACTATGTTAGTGACCGGCCTCTTTGTGGAGGTAGTCTCTCCAATCCTATCTTCCTATGTCTATCTGTGAGCCAGCTGGATATCCAGTTTATTACACAGGGGCTTATACCTAGTTCTGTACATTTGTTTACAATGCCCAAGTAGGGTACTGTAGCAAATGCTTTAGCTAGATCAAGGTAGGCAGTATGCAGTATTTTGCTCTAGTCCATTGCCTTGATGATCTTCTCAAAGAAGTCCAACAGGTTTAGTAGGCATGACCTACCTTTGACAAAAACCAAACTCCATGGGGTCCACTGTCTGAAGGTTTTTTATGTCATTGTTAATCATTTCCATAATAATTCTTTCCATGGCTTGCATATGAGACTAGTCACACTAATGTGTCTGTAGTTCTTTGGATCTGCTGATGGTCTGCCTTTGTGCAGAGGGATGACTGTTGCAGTCCTCCATTCACAAAGCAAAAAGTCTGTTCAGAGGCTAGAATTGAATAGTGACTCCAGTGGCCCTGATAGGGCATATTTTAGGCTATTTAGGAGGCATTCTAGGGCATTATCAGGCCCATCAAAGCTGTGTTCTTGGCCTTAGAGACAGCAGCTGGAATCCTCTCCCTGTTGATAGTTGGAGGGGTTATGTTAGATGGTATTTCATTGGAGGTGGCTATGGGTAAGTGGGGGTTAAAGTTGGAGCTGAATTTGTATGGCAGCTGATTTGCTATATCTCCAAATTCCATGAACATGGCTCCATTTACAACAAATTTGGCTAACTGTTGTGTGCTCCCCTCGAGGTTTCTGACATAAGTACAGAGGTCTTTATGGTTGTGCTTGGCCTGAAAAGGTATCTTTACCTCAAAATTGGCTTTCTTGGACATAAGTAGCCCTCTTAGTTGTATATTTAGTTTGAAGAGAGAGTTTTTCTTAATCTTTTTGGGTGTAACTCTTTCTAATTTTAGCTATGGCCTTTTTTTCCTTTGTAGTGTAGAGACCAGTTGGCATAATGGTTAAGATGTTTGCTTCCCATGCAAAAAGTACAAGGTTCAAACCTGACTACTGGCCAATGCCTGTATGGAGTTTGCATGGTCTCTCTGTGTCTCTGTGGAGTTCATTCCACCTCCCAAAAAACATGCTGTTTCCATCTTAAACTCATGCAGGAATCCTATAGGTGGAAGAGTTGTATAAACCAACCATTTTATGCATCAACTGTAGTATGCAGTATCCTCAAGATAGGTGGATATGGATCACAGACTGTGTGTTGTGGCAGGGGTAGCCTATAGATGGTGCAAAATTTGATTTGGTCATATTGACTAATGTCACTATAAATGGGCATGGATATTTGCTGGTGATAAGTGGGTTGAGGACCTGGCCTACTCTAATCTATGCCATGCTAATAGTAGGAGGTGTATGCACCTCTTTTGGCCAATGTGTGTCAGCCATAAAGTCCAGCAGTTATGGGTCAATAAGCTACTAATCGGCCGGTTTCCAGTTGCCCAACTTGGGTTACCTGAGGTAGCTCTGTTGAGCAAAAGCTGATCATAAAACCAATCAACCTGACAAATATGTACTAAAAACTACTTGGCAGTCTACTGATCAAGAAAAGGACGACTAGAAATGCAGTCTGGGATGTCATCAGATTTAGTGACAGACTCATAGTAATCAGACTCCAGGATAAGTATATGCAGTATTCAGAATCTCATCCTGTGCCCCAATGTAAACTGTGATGGTGAAGAAAACAATACAATCACACAGCAATTGCAGGACCTACTAGATAAAGCAGGACAAAATGAGTTGGCCTTGATAAAGGGAGACTGCCAGAAGATCACAGACATGATCTTTGCAATTGCAAAGTCATCCATAGAGAAACAGTCAGCCCACAGCATAAACCACTGCGTGCCTCATTCAGTTTCAGAAGTCTCTAAGGTCAACAGACCAGGCTGAAGACCTGGAGAGAAAACACAACAGGTCAATGAAATACTCAGGGCTGTAGCACCTCAGGAAAAAGAAGAAGTAAGTGAAGTGGAAGAGGAATGGCAGTGTCTCAAAACAGTGTATGCAAGGACTACAGAACATATATGTGGCTAATAAGGTACGTAAGGAAAGCTAGTGGTGTAATGTAGAAGACCAGGAAGTTATCAAAAGAAAGAAGGAGTGCAGTAAAATATGGGAAATAGAAAAGACAGAGCAGGCTAAAAAGAAATACTGGTTGGCTAAGAAAGAGGCTAAGGGAGGTGTTGCAAAAGCAAAGAACAAGACATAGACAGTGCAAAGAAACTTTATCAGATTGCAAGGCAGACAGAAAAATAAAGAAGATAGTCACACATTTCATAAGGGATGCCAGCAGCAACCTACTCACCAGTCCACAGGACATCAAAGGCAGATGGAAGGAGTACTTGCAACAGCCTCTGAATGAAGAAAACTGCACAGAATGTATACTGCACCAGACACAGCCTACAATGAAAGAAGAGGAGGAGTCCACCATAGAAGAAGTAAGAACAGCAGTAAGGAAAATGAAGTCAGGGAAAGCAGCAGGCATAGTGGGTGAGACCAGAGAAAAATGGCTCCTGAGGGTACTCATAGCAGTATTGAGTAAAATGCATATCCCAGATGACTGGAGGATAAGCCTCCTGGTGCCAGTGTTCAAGAACAAAGGGGACATTCACAACTGTGGGGAGTATAGATGTACCAAACTTCTATCACAATGGGTGAATGTTCTGCAGAAGGTGACTGATAAGCGAATATGTAGACTAGTGCAAAGTAAGAAGGGAGATGAGCAGTTTGGATTCAGGTAAGTATGCAACACAATTGCCTTTGTGTTTACAGCGAGACAGATACTTAAGAAGAAGCTAGAGATGAGGACAAATTCCAACTGGACATTCCTTGACTTGGAGAATGCATACAACAAGGTCCTAAGAAAGCTGACACGGGCAGTCCTGTGGTGGTTCAACGTGCCAGAAATGGTAATAGAATTAATATAGGCTATGTGCAGGCATGCAATGACTTCAGTACAAATAGTATTTGGTCTCACACAGGTGTTCCCAGTGGGAGTGGGTGTACTCTGAGCCTATTGTTCTTCATACTCGTGATGGACTACATTAGCAGACAGGTTGGAGGGGAGAAATCAACAAAGTTGCTTTATGCAGACAATATGACATTGCAGACAGACTGTGAGCAATAAATTCAGCAAAGGCTAGGGTGATGGAATGCAACATGAAGGCACATAGCATGAAACAGGCTACAGTCAAAACAGCTGTCATGGCTGAAAATGAGGGAAATCAGAAGAAGCTTCAACTTGAAGTAGAGAAAACTAACAGCTTCAAGTATCTGGTGGGATGGTTGAGGATAAGAGAACTCTGAATGAGCAGGTCAAAGTTAGAATCAGGGGGCTGCAGTCAACTGGGACAGAGTGTCAGGGGTAGTGCTTGACAGAAAAAGCTGAGAAGTAAAATGTGTAAACTATTTATTATTTATTTATTTTACATTTGTTTACCGGGCTAGTCCAACTGGATACATGTCCATTTTCAGTGTAGGCCCGAGAAGAAAAGCTCCACTACAATACTACTAATGAGATTAAAAATTATTGCAAAATATCAAAAATTCAAGATATCAGATTATACAAGCAATAAGCAAAAAAAACACAGAACTATAAGCCTATGTTTGGCTACAATACTTCTAAACAGGTAAAAATATACAGAAGAATAACATAGAATAGTAACACTCCAAACAGGATGTGAAGTCATTTGAATACAGAATAGTGCAGAACTGGAGAATATAGGAGTTATGAACTTTGTTTATTCTAAGAGCAATTTCATTAGAGGTTGAGAATTTAAGATATATGTCATTTAGTAAAGGGAGTATCAGAATCGAGTGAAGTAATGAAATTCTAGTAGTCTAGATTTATTAAGTAAGAAGGAAAGTTAATGAGTCAAATAAAAGAGAAAAGGAAATGAAGATGAAGAAGATTAGTCAGGCTTATTGATGAAGATGATTAGTCAGGGTTATTGCACGAGCAGAGCCAATGGTTGGATAGGAATAGTTTTAGGTTAGTTTTAAATAGTGGGAGTGATGTTAGGGTTGTGAGGTGTTGAGATAGTTGATTCCAAATTTTTCCAACTGAGTTGGAAAATATAGAATCACCTGCTAAGTTATTAGATAAGGAGGTATGAATCAATACTTTGTTAGAGGAGCGTAGGTTCCTCAGATTGGTGTAAGGTTTTATGAGGGTAGAGAGCATTGGAGTGTTGTCAGGGTGATAAAGGGCATTGTGTGCAATGGTGAGTTGGTTAAGCTGAATTAGGTGGGGTAGTTCAAGCCAGCCTAGTTTTTTTAGATTGTGACAGTAATGAGTCCTATATGGAGAGTTAGTGGCAAATCTGGCAATATTATTATATGCTATTGCTAGTTTGTTCAGATTAAACTTAGAAAGATTAGTAAATATAGGGGAGGCATATAATAGGGTAGAAATTAAGTGGGTTCTAGCTATAGAATTTCTAGCTTCAGGAGTTAAGAAGGATTTGATTCTATAGAGAGAGCCAAGTTTTCTGTTAGTAGATTTTATTATAGCGTTAATGTGTGTATCAAATTTTAGTTGATTATCAATTGTAATGCCTAAGAGTTTGGTATTCTGGTCTGAGAGATATACCATTACTAGATATAAGAGTAAAATTAGGGGAGGGAGACAAATGAGTAGGTGTAAAAAGCAAGAGTTTTGTTTTTTTGGGGTTAAGGAGAAGACAGGGATTTGAGAACCATTGTTCTATTGTCGAGAAGGTTTTTTGTGTGAGGGAATGAAGTTCTGACTGTGTTGAGGCTGAGCAAATGATAGAAGTGTCATCTGCATATTGAATACAAGTTGATAGAGAAGTGGTTAGATGAAGGTCATTTATAAAAATGGAGAACAGTAGAGGACCTAAGATAGAGCCTTGAGGGACACCTATAGAGGTGGGAAGGAGATCAGAGAGATGGTTGTGCCAAAGAACTGCCTGTTTTCGATTATCCAGATAGGATGTAAACCAGTTTAAGGTTGAATTGTCTAGGGAGAGGGACTTTAAACGATGGAGGAGAAGTTGGTGATTGACCATGTCAAAGGCTTTAGACAGGTCTACAAAGAATGCTGAGGAAAGAGTATTCTATTATTGTTAATAGAGTCAGTAAATGACAGTAAGGCTGTGGTTGTACTATGAAATGGCCGAAAACCATGTTGGCAATTAGCTAGGAGATTGTGGCTTAATAGGTGGTTGAGTAACTGTTTGTGGATGCATTTCTCCATTATTTTTGCAAGAGGAGATAGTAGTGCTATGGGGCAGAAGTTGGAATATTCATTAGAGTCACCTCCCTTGAAGAGAGGGATGATGTGTGAGATTTTCCAGATTGATGGAATTGTACTTTCTTTTAAGGTCCTGTTAATTAGTATAGAGATGGGGTAGGCAATAGCTTTTGCACCTAGTTGGAGGTATTCAGCTGGTAGTTTGTCAGCTGAGGGGGTTGTGGGTTTTAATTTTAAGGACAGTATATAAGAGGTGGGTATGGGTTTGAGGTGAAATGGCGGAGGAATTGGGTTTGGGCTTGATAGTTTGGAGGTATCGGGGCTTTGTTGGTTTGCTAGTTTTAATATAGCGGATGTAAAGAAATTATTAAAGTCATTAGCTGTTTGTAATGGGCAGTCAGGATCTGAGCCTAAATGATTTGGTGTGGCCACTTTGCCAGGAGATATTAGCATGCTAATGGTACTCCAGAATTTTTTTAGTTGGTGAAGGGATGATTGCTGTAGCTGAGTATAGAAGTTCTTTTTGTCCTGCAGTATAGCTTTTTTTGTCATATTTCTTTGTTGCCTAAAGATAAGGTGATCAGTTGTGTTTTGTTCATTTTACCCAAGCTTTATTTCTACTTAAGGATTAGTTTCCTTGTGCATTGTTGAGCAATTGGGCTGTTTAGATTTTTTAATCAGATCAGGGCGCGAGGCATGATGTGCGCCACAACCAAGCTTTATTTCTACTAACTAAGGATTAGTTTCTGCATTGTTTGAGAGCAATTGCTGTTTTTAGATTTAACAGTAGATTAAGCGTAGGTGCATGATGTTCAAGGATTGTTAGAAAAGTGTTATTAAAGAGACTAACAGCATCATCTATGGGGAGAGATTTAAGGGATGACCAGTTGACTTGGCTAAGTTCATTTAGAAACAGATTGGAGTCAAAATATTTTTTGTTACGGGATACTCTGACTTGGGTAGGTATGGTCATACTTGTTTTATGCCTGATAATATATGGTGGTCACTAAGGTCATCTGGGAGGGTTCCAGTTGTATATTTTTGCTGAGGACTGTTTGTTAGTATCCAGTCAAGGATACTTTCTTTATTATTAGGTTTATTTTTTCTTGTTGGGGAGTTAATGGTTTGAGAGAAGCCATCCTGGTTAATGAGGGTAGATGGATTGGTTTGTTTACATAAATTCCAGTCAATATTAAAGTCACCTAGTACTATTGTTTCTTGTAGAATATTTAGAGAAAGCCAGCTTAGTAGGTGTTCTAGTGTAGTAAGGTTTTTACCTGGGGGAAGATAGATGCAGATAATGTTGATCGTTTTATGGGGATTGAGCTGAAGTTTATAAATAATTATTTCAACATTATTGTCAAATGGTGGGTTGTAGCTTGCTTTACTTATTTGCAGTCCGGATTTATAGAGAATTGCAACCCCTCCACCTTTTTCTTTAAGCGATCTTGTCTTATAGGCAGAGGATATCAAACTGCTGGACATCTAGCATGAATTAGTGGTATTTTATTACAAATGATGTTTAAATGGGCAATTGAGAGTGATTTGGGGGTTTAGTAGGAGGTGTTGGTTGGATTTTAAAGTGGTGGCAATTAGTGGGTGGTGGGGATAGCTTAGGTCCAGGGTTAGGTGGATGTCGCCATCTATTAATATAGGGTTGTAATATTGAGGAGTTTTGAAGTAGTAGTCAAAATGTTTTTGAGGCTAAAGTTGGGTATTTAATGTGAGAAAGACGGTGATATTTGGGTTGAAGGTAGGAGGTAGTGTAGATGGAATTTTGATAATGTGTGGATAGAGCTAGGGGAGATGTTAGTGTTTGTTTGTGAGGGAGTGTGAAGAGGTTCTTCATAGGAGGTCAGGAGATAGGTAGAGATAAGTGTTGTTAGGAAGGTTAGAACTAGTAACGGATGAAATTGCTTTTGCATGATAATTGAGAATGTAATAGGTTTGAGTGAGAGGATAATGGTAGTATAGTTTGGTAAGTAGGTGGGTAGAGGAGGGAGGAGACTATTTTAGGGGGTGGATACAGTAACAGTATGTAGTTGGTTTAGAGAAGCAAGGGGGTGGGTTTATGAGGGTAAACTAGTGGTGCAACCAGTACCACTGTACGGTACAGAAACCTGCGCAGTACTGTATGGTACAGAAACCTGCGCAGTGAAGGGAGAGCAGGTGAGGAAACTAGAGATGATGGAGATGAAGTGCCTTATATAATGGAATGATGCACACTGTGGGTCAGATGAAGAAATGAGGACATAAGAGCAGAAGCCAAAGTAGCTTTAAATGCAGAAAAAGGTCAAAGAATACAGATTACAGTGGTTTGGCAAATGTGCAGAAAAGCAGAAGACAATCTGGTGAAGAAGATTTGTGACAGACATGAAGAAGGCAAGAAGAAACAAGGGTGTCCAGCAAAGAGGTGGGGGTATTGTATGAGAGAAGACTTGTGGCAGTCAGGCATGAGTGTTGTTGAAGGTAGGAAAGTGGCATTGAGTAGAGAGAGAAGGCAACAGCAGACACAATATCCCAACCCCATGTAAAAAGTGGGAAGAAGGGGGTTGTTAATGATGATGTTTGGCTCATTGTGACTTAGCTAGCATACAAAATCCACTAAATAGATACATATGTAAATAAAGATAAGTGAAAACGAAGTAGGGAGGCTGTTATTACTATTTGAAGTGATTTTAAAAGTGGCAGTCTGTATTGTTAATGATTATTTTCCAACTTTTAAAGAGTGAATTATAGGAAAATATCTGACAATAGTCATATTTCAGTGTACTAGATTTTGGAAATGTCATGCTAGTGTTTAACTGAAAGGAGATGTAGGGTCCTTCCCTTCTGACAGAGCTTTTATCATTGTTACTTCACTCTTGTTGGTTTTTGGTTTGTCACAGTTTGAGTAACCTTCTACACAGAGTGTGTACATCCTGCCTGTATTTGCATTCTGAATTGTGAGGTATTCCAGTTTCCTCTCATATCCTAAAGATGTGCTATTGGTGAAGTGGTGATTCCCCAAATTGCCCAAACTGTTATCATGAATGAATATGTGTGTTTGTGTGTGTGTGTGTGTGTGTGTGTGTGTGTGTGTGTGTGTGTGTGTGTGTGTGTGTGTGTGCGCGTGTGTGTGTGTGCGTGTGCACGCACGTGTGTTTATGTATGTGTTCCTCATTTTCCCTCACCCACAGGTCGACTCTCTGGCTTGTGTCCAGTGACTACAGAAACAGATTCCAGCTCACCTTTGACTGGATTAAGTATGTAACTAGAGAATGAATGAAGTAGAATGAATGGATATTAGAAGGCCCCACTTGAGTGTATTGGTAGCAGCTAAAATAAAAGTGTGCTTTAGTGGGTTTTATTTCACTTGCCTGATAGCAGCTTTCGTTGAATTTGTTTCCCTGTTCCCAGTTTTGTTTGTTCAGTCTGTGCTACTCAAAACAGATTTGTGTGCTGTACTGTCATTAGTAGGGGTTTCTCTTGGATTGCAGTTATTTGGAGAAATAACCAAACCAAAATATTCCAAGTGCATTTTGCTTTTTCTTTTCCCTGAGTTAGTGTGATGATACACACGCACACACACACACATATATTTATATATATATATATATATATATATATATATATATATATATATATATATATATATATATATATACACATGCACAAATATATATATATATGTACAAAGGGAATCTGAGGGTGTGAAGAGGCTTAACCTCCTAAACATTAGTTAGACCCACCAATGACTCTTCCCAAGGGAGTATGTACAAGCTAAGTGCACCTGGCAGAGCAGGAAGGCAGTCATCACAAACAACCAGGGCAGCTCCTGTGCCTGTTGCTAACTGTACAATGTCTGCAGTACTGAGACAGGTAGTATGAAAATACCCATAATATACCAGGTCAGGAAATTGCCATCTCTTCCTGCTTAGATGTATAAGGAGGAGCCCCTGACAATTACAGTAGAAAATCAGACCATTACAAAAAAATCTCTTTATTTCCCTTGTGTATAAAGCTCATCTGACAACCCTGAACAAATATTTGACCACTCTCACTTACTCTCCATTACCTGAAAAAGCAGGTGTACCAGGGTGTGTGCACTTACATTTTTGCACACCAACTAGACACGTAATAAAACGTGGAATCATAGCAATAGCAGCCAGGCTGTTAGCTACAGTGTATGTGAAAACCTTGTAAGACATTAATTCACATAAGTAGAGAGCTTACAGTGCTTGATGAAGCCTCACAAGCACTGTCTTATAAACCCTAATAAAGGTATCAGCTTCCTGTAAGGATAAATCAGATCCTGTAATTGGTTTAAAACCTTGCTTTCTGCATGCAACCTTATTAACAAAAAGTGCCCTTTAGGGCAAACTCCAATAATTATACTTCAGTGCATCTTTCCCTAATCCTATCTCTCTTGCTGTTATGCACATTTCTTACCTTCGTGCTTCCCATTTCATCAGAAAAGTAACTTTTCACATCTGGACCTTCTTCTTGGAAAAGACACATACCTGCTTCTTTACAACAACACCGACTGTCTCTCAAACAAAGACTCCAAGCTCAGTGGGTGGGATTTAACATACCACTGATTCCAGTTGGTTTCCTATGCAGTATCTTTCTCCCATCTCCTAAGGATGTGTTCTGTTTTCCTGAATGATATGGCTGTGTAAGGGCTCCACTTTTCCATCAAGTCCCTCTGAGCATCCTCTACTCATGTTAGTAAGTGAATACTTGCTTTCTTGTACTATTGTGAACAGGAAAATTTTCCACAAAGCAGTTTATTCTGTACCTGACCTATGTAAGTCTCTGTGTGCAGGTACACATGTACATGAAACCTGGTTTAAGGATCCAGAGAGCACCCCAGCACTACCAGGCTACAACCCATGCCATACATTTCGGCCACAAAACCCGAACCGAAATACAAAAGGCGGGGGCGTATTCATATTCATCAAGGATACCCACACCTCCAGGTTAGTGGCACAGCACGATGCTTCAGAGATCATCCACGTGCAACTAACAACGGGCACAACTGAAATTCAAATTGTAGCTTGCTACAGATCACCCACCATGACCCAGGACCCCCATTCCGCATTTCTGGAAACACTGGGAAACATAAAGGTCCTACCAAACACCCTGATATTGGGTGATTTCAATTACCCAAGCATTAACTGGGAACCACTCAAGTACTAACTCCCTTGCCCAACATTTCCTAGAATTTATAAACTCAAATGCCCTGGATCAACTGGTCAATACCCCCACCAGAGGTGACAACATATTGGACCTGGTCATCACCAACATGGGTGACTGGTGTTCTACACCGGAGGTCAACCCCTCACTAGTTAGATCTGACCATAAACTAATCACTCTGGATATCCACATTCCGCCCCCACCCACGGTCAAAGAAACCACCGTGAAAAACTTTTCAAAAGCAAACTTCACGTTACTTAAGACCAATGTGGAAAATTTCAAATCCCCCATGTTAAAGGATAACGCTGCCCAAGCTGCAAAATCATTTACTAATGCACTCTACAGGCACCTACAAGAATGCATGGATTGTGCTATCCCAAGCAAAACCAAGACTCACTCCTCCAAAAAAAGGAAACCAGTCTGGTGGACCCCTGCCATAAACAAGCTTTACAATACAAAGAGGAAACTAGCACAGAAAAGAGTAAAATCCCAAGAAGGGAAGACATCCCCGATCAGTATCAGCAAGAAACTACGATCCTTCATAAAATCATCCAAGGCTAGCTTCGAAAGAAAAATTGTCAAGGACTCCAAAGATAACCACAAGACATTCTTTAGCTATGTCAAGAATCTAAGTGGCAATTCTCAGATCTGCTCAGAGTTAGTACAGAATGGCACAAAATACACTGAACCATCCAATATCGCCAACATCCTGGCAGACAGGTTTAGTGCAAACTTCACCCCCCCTCACCCCCAAAAGGGCCCATAACCATACCAGAAGAATGTAGTGCCCCTGAAATCACAGACACTCAAGTTAAAACAGCCCTCTCCAAAGCCAAAAATACAGCATCAATGGGACCGGATGGTGTTCCAGGCTGCATCCTACATGAGCTCAAAGATGAACTAACCCCTCAACTAAACACACTGTTCAAACTCAGCCTCTCCACAGGCTATGCGCCCATAGAGTGGTGCACAGCAATGGATATTCCGCTCCACAAAGGTGGAGCCACAACAGACTCCAGGAACTATCGCCTATAAGCCTGACTAGCTTGGTTTGCAAGGCTATGTAGCGCATCATCATGGATCTCATTAACAGAGACATTGGGAACCTCCAAACACTGGACCCTACCCAGTTAGGCTTTGTTAAGGGCAGATCATGCCTCCTAAACCTGGTGGACTTCTTTGAGACAGTTACCAAGGCTATAGACAAGGTAAAGGTGGTCCACACAGCCTACCTAGACCTCGCAAAGGCCTTCAACACCATTCCCCATTCTGGTATCATAGACAAGCTCACCAGCCTGAACATAAACCCCTACATCACGAGATGGGTTGCCAACTGGCTCACGGGCAGAACCCACATGGTAAGAGTTGCACAAGCTAGGTCTGTCTCTAAACTGGTTACAAGTGGCGTTCTCCAGGGCTCAGGCCTAGGACCCCTCCTGTTCGACATATACTTCTCAAAGGTACAGGCAAGCACAGGAGGACTATGGATGACCAAGTTCGCAGACGACTGCAAACTAGGGGCTATAATTGACTCTCCATCTGACACAGACATCCTCCAAAAGGGTCTCACTGAGACAGATACCTGGTGTCAAAACCATGGCCTCAAGCTAAATGCCAAAATGTGCATAGTCATCCCCTTTGGAAAAAACAAAGTACCCACAAACTACCACATAGGTGGTAGCCCCCTAAATACTAAAGATGTAATAAGGGATCTGGGGACCCAAGTAGATAGTAATCTCTCCTTTGATAATCACATTGCCAAAGTGGTTAGAAAATCCTTCTATGTGGCCCACCATATCACAAAAGGGTTTGCATCCAGATCAAAAGAGGTCATTGTGCCCCTCTATGCATCACTCATCAGACCCATCATAGAGTACAACTCCCCATTTGGGATGTACCTTACAAGACACCTGCAACAGCTGGAAAGACCACAGAAGTACCTCACCAAGAGGATCACTGGCCTCAAACAGATGCCCTATGCAGCTCGACTGAAGAAACTCCAGCTGTACTCAGTTGCATACCGCCTACTCAGAGGTGATCTCTGCCTGACATACAAGGCCACATCCAACCCAGAATTGATGGATATGCTCCACCTAAAGAAAACCATATCCCCTCGAGCCACATGCTCTAGGGATCTAAACATGCTCCACCTAAAGAAAACCATATCCCCTCGAGCCACAAGCTCTAGGGATCTAAACCTCATTACAACAATAAACAGGACATGCTGGAGGGATAGATTCCTTTCCCAGAGACTTCCCATGCTCTGGAACAAGATTCCGATCTATATTAGGCAGAGCTCCTCACCAACACTCTTCAAGAGAAGCCTTGACGGGTGGATGGGAAACAGAAGGTTCACCCCGGGGATCACTTCAGTGGCTTTGCTGGACAGAGGCACAGGAAATATCCTAACAAACTTAACCTTCCTGCCTGGCAATTCAATGGTTCAAGTCTTACCTTACTAATAGGGCAACAGGCAGTTCTTTGGGAAAATAATATATCATCCCTTCTGCCTGTCACACTCGTATCCCTCAGGGCTCTATTCTAGGTCCACTTCTTTTCTCACTGTTTATCAACGACCTCCATGTAGCCATTCCACAAGCCACCTGCATTCAATATGCAGATGATTCTACACTAATATGCTCAGCAAACTCCCCAACTGATCTACATTCTCTTACTCAGAATGTTTTCAACATAGTTGAAACATGGTTCATTAAACGTTGCCTCCTGCTCAATGCCAAAAAAACTAAACTCCTTCTCTTCACACCCACCAGCAAATCCTCCCCCATAAAATTGTCTGTCATCTCCAATAATGGCACAAGTATATTACCCGATTCTACCACTAAATTGCTAGGAATTACTATTGACAATAACCTTACATTTGACAGCCACATAAATAACACCATCAAAACTGTCAATAGAAAAATAGAATTAAACCCTTCCTAACACCAATAGCCAGAACTAAGATTGCACACTCCCATTTAATTTCAACTCTTCTGTATGCCTCACCAATATATACTAATCTAAAGAAAAATAATCTCATCAAACTAGCTAATTCCTATAATAACATTGCCAGATTTGCCTCCGGAAATCCTTTTAGAACTCACCATTGTCTGAATCTAACGCAGCTAGGCTGGCTTAAATTTCAAAACCAATTGAAACTCTCCCAACTCACCATTGCCCACAAGATATTTTATAAACCTAACAGCACCCCTATACTTTCCAATCTCATAATCCCATACAAAAATCTAAATTATCTTCGCTTTTCCAGCAAACTTCTTGCTAGCATAAGCAAGTCTTGCAACATGGCTGGAGTTTCTCTGTTTTCCAACTCTGTGGGAAAAAACTGGAACCTACTGCCTAATGACCTAACTTTAATTTCTTCACTGCCTCTCTTTAAACAAAACCTCAAAAGACACCTCAAAACAAACTGGTTATGCCCCTTTAGCAACCCTGATTAATCTTCTCCTTCATTACAAATATTTCTTCTCTTGAACCTCTACCTATTTCACATTCTTTGCGGTAGGACTGTAACTGGTTTACAGAATTCAACATACTGATGTAATCTATCCTGCTTAATGCTCTGAAAATCTCTATCCTGTTAATATACTCATAGAATACATGTATCTCACTGCATATTGAATTATCCTATACATATTGTCACCTCTACTGTTGTAAATGCCTATTGTAAATGCCTACATTACTCTAGTAATACTGCTGTAATTTATTGTATTCTAATTACTTCCTGCTTTTTGAATAATCTTCTATTGAAATCCATTCATTTATTATGTATTAATATTGATTTTTAATTTTTAACTGTTTTTTAATTATTTTTTAATTTTTAAATGTTTTTTAATTTTTAAATGTTTTTTAATTTTTAAATGTTTAAATTTTTATTTTGTCACTGGAGCTTTTCTCCCCGGGCCTCTACTGAAAAATGGAAATATATCCAGTTAGACTAGCCCGGTTAACAAATGTAAAATAAAAAAATAAAATTCTTTAGCTATGTCAAGAATCTAAGTGGCAATTCTCAGATCTGCTCAGAGTTAGTACAGAATGGCACAAAATACACTGAACCATCCGATATTGCCAACATCCTGGCAGACAGGTTTAGTGCAAACTTCACCCCCCCCTCACCCCCAAACGGGCCCATAAGCATACCAGAAGAATGTAGTGCCCCTGAAATCACAGACACTCAAGTTAAAACAGCCCTCTCCAAAGCCAAAAATACAGCATCAATGGGACCGGACAGTGTTCCAGGCTGCATCCTACATGAGCTCAAAGATGAACTAACCCCTCAACTAAACACACTGTTCAAACTCAGCCTCTCCACAGGCTATGCACCCATAGAGTGGCGCACAGCAACCGATATTCTGCTCCACAAAGGTGGAGCCACAACAGACTCCAGGAACTATTGCCTATAAGCCTGACTAGCTTGGTTTGCAAGGCTATGTAGCGCATCATCATGGATCTCATTAACAGAGACATTGGGAACCTCCAAACACTGGACCCTACCCAGTTAGGCTTTGTTAAGGGCAGATCATGCCTCCTAAACCTGGTGGACTTCTTTGAGACAGTTACCAAGGCTATAGACAAGGGAAAGGTGGTCCACACAGCCTACCTAGACCTCGCAAAGGCCTTCAACACCATTCCCCATTCTGGTATTATAGACAAGCTCACCAGCCTGAACATAAACCCCTACATCATGAGATGGGTTGCCAACTGGCTCACGGACAGAACCCACATGGTAAGAGTTGCACAAGCTAGGACTGTCTCTAAACTGGTTACTGGGGGCGTTCTCCAGGGCTCAGGCCTGATCCCTCCTGTTCGACATATACTTCTGAAAGGTACAGGCAAACACAGGAGGACTATGGCTGACCATGTTCGCAGACGACTGCAAACTAGGGGCTATAATTGACTCTCCATCTGACACAGACATCCTCCAAAAGGGTCTTACTGAGACAGATACCTGGTGTCAAAACCATGGCCTCAAGCTAAATGCCAAAATGTGCATAGTCATCCCCTTTGGAAAAAACAAAGTACCCAGAAACTACCACATAGGTGGTAGCCCCCTAAATACTAAATATGTAATAAGGGATCTGGGGACCCAAGTAGATAGTAATCTCTCCTTTGATAATCACATTGCCAAAGTGGTTAGAAAATCCTTCTATGTGGCCCACCATATCACAAAAGGGTTTGCATCCAGATCAAAAGAGGTCATTGTGCCCCTCTATGCATCACTCATCAGACCCATCATAGAGTACAACTCCCCATTTGGGATGTACCTTACAAGACACCTGCAACAGCTGGAAAGACCACAGAAGTACCTCACCAAGAGGATCACTGGCCTCAAACAGATGCCCTATGCAACTCGACTGAAGAAACTCCAGCTGTACTCAGTTGCATACCGCCTACTCAGAGGTGATCTCTGCCTGACATACAAGGCCACATCCAACCCAGAATGGATGGACATGCTCCACCTAAAGAAAACCATATCCCCTCGAGCCACACGCTCTAGAGATCTAAACATTCTCCACCTAAAGAAAACCATATCCACTCGAGCCACAAGCTCTAGGGATCTAAACCTCATTACAACAATAAATAGGACATGCTGGAGGGATAGATTCCTTTCCCAGAGACTTCCCATGCTCTGGAACAAGATTCCGATCTATATTAGGCAGAGCTCCTCACCAACACTCTTCAAGAGAAACCTTGACGGGTGGATGGGAAACAGAAGGTTTACCCCGGGGATCACTTCAGTGGCTTTGCTGGGCAGAGGCACAGGGAAATAATCTATGAAGACAGGGAAAGCCAACACATTCCGGCTAGGCTTATAAATGCCTTTGGGCAGATAGCCTAGTACATACCTATGAACCTACCTAGGAACCTATGATGCTCACAAAAAAAAAAATTGCAGTGCTGTTGTATTACTTGATTATCTTGCTGTGATGAACATATTGTGTCATAAAATTTAAATAGTTAGTGTTTGTATTCCTGAATGTACAAATTCATTTTATTTTGGAAAAGGTATAATTTTTAGGAATTGCAGCACTGCTGATGTACCTGTGTGTATTAGTTCAGGACTCCATTGTCTGAAGATTGTATGGCCTATCTACAATATTTATGTCTGAGAATTCATTTAAAAGGAACACTTAACTGTTATTGTTAAACCAAAGTACAGCTGTTCATTTTATGAAGTAATACCCAGTAATTATTTTATTTGGCCATCCAGCCACTTGTAGCACAGTAGTGTGTGTGTGTGTGTGTGTGTGTGTGTGTGTGTGTGTGTGTGTGTGTGTGTGTGTGCTTGTGTAGTTATTTTAGTTAGACATAAAACCACATACAGTGGTGCAGCATGTTGCAACACTCTCTGGTTACCTTAAAATTAGAGTGGGTGACCTTATTCCATAGTGACACACTGCTCAAATGATGTGGTATTGCTGGATCTTTGGAATTTTAAGCTGTGCAAATCACCAGTAGAAAAATCAGACCTTCATAAGTTATTGTATATTAATTATTTTAGTGATACTACCCATAATAATGACACCACCCACAATAAAAGCTTAATTAATTAGAATATCACAGTTAATAACTGCTCTAAAACTTGAAAGTGGTATCCTTATGTAGACTTCCTCCATCCTGCATTGCTGTGAACCATGACTACAATCAGGAGAAGCAGGTAAAAAGCAACTGTTCAGCAGCCATATCTTATTTAAGCTAAAGTGATTGTACAAAGTACATACATAAGTAAAATTGATGTAGTATATTAACAACTAGTCAAACTTAAGCTGTGACTGAAGTAGAAATATGTGAATGTATATATGCTGTTGTAAATTATAGTTTGTTTAAATGGTGTAGCAGTAACATAGGGGGTATGAAGCATTTTAATGAACGTATGGTCCTGAAGCAACAGTCTGTAAATGTCTGCAGTATTAGCTTGCAGGAAGCATGTAAATGTCTATAAGGTATTGCTACTGTGTAAGTTGTTTAACAGTATTACAGCTTACTTATGTGCTGCAACAGTGTTTTACTTTGTACAATTGTAGGTCTTTTAGACTTGTATGTAAAGCTAGAACATGCTACCTTCACAAGGCCACTGAAAATTTGTTGTTTGGTGTAAGCACCTAAAGCCTATTCAGTAGAGTGGCTCTGCATTTCTCCTTTGATCTTTTTATGCATCTCTGATTTCTTTAGTCTGAAACTCTAACCCCTCTTTATGTTTCTTTCCTATAGTTCATCCCCTGGCTAAACCCTTTCATTATCATTACTCACACTCCATTATTCGAGGTAATAAGTGAGAGTGCAGACATTTTTCTTCACTAGCTAGACACATCAAATAGGAAATGCAACAATAGTGAAACCCAGCCAGACATTTGGTTGATGTGCATATAAATGTTTTTAAGACATTATCTTACAGTGCTAAATGATGCCACATAAACTTTATTTTATAAATCCTATTAAGGTTATTAGCTTTCTGTATGATTCATTTTTAATTTATTGTATTTGTCCTTTGTTGAGTGGATTAGTCCCACTAAGCTATTACCTTCTTTTCACGGGAGACCTGAGGTGGCATTTATACTGCTAGGGGAAATTTGGCCATGGCATCAGGGAACTTTTCCTACTCTTTTTGTTAAGCGCAGTGGGATCTATAGCCACATAAGCTGCTATCAAATCAGGCAGATGGGGCCTCCATTTAGGTCTGAGACACTCGATAGGGCAGCATCCCCTTATACTGTACTGCATTGTCAGCAATCCATCTAACTGGTGTGGGAATAGAACCCACAGACTTCTGCACTAAAGGTGAGTGGACTACCTGTTATGCCACTGACACTGCCTCAATCAAATCCTGTATTTGTATTAAAACTTTAATTTACGCATGCAGCCTCTTTAACCTAAAAGTGCACCTTAGGATTAACTCCAATAACTACACTCACTGTATCTTTTCCTACTGCCATTTTTCTTGCTCTCACCACAGTTTTGACTCAGTACTTCTTATCTACTTCCTGTACTCCTTCATGCATCTACATTCCTTACAATCCTGCAGTCCACATATAAGACAAAAGTAGATGTATGTTGCAATAAAATAGCAAAATAACCTCTGTTACAGAACCCTGTCACCCGACTTTCATTGAAACAGAATAAAACTCCCAAATTACCTATCTTGCAGGCAGCTCATTAATGTCCACAGTATAAACCTGAAAATTGTCCCTCATTACACAATACTGTACAGCAGTTATCCACCAAGTATGGATCTACACTCAAGTGAAAATTTTCTACTAATTACTACCAAATTAGGTAATACTGAAGATTTCCTTTATGTCTCAAAATTTGGAGTGCAATTCCACTTTACTTAAAATTAGACCGAAAACCTTTAGAGACAAACAAATAATGTGTAAACAACTCCTGGCTCTGTGTCTAGGTTAATTCCATACACATGCACACCGTATAGGAAATCAAGCCACAAGATACCACATCCTAAGATAAAACACCAACCTGTTACTGTATCTTCTTCTTCTTCTTTTGGCTTTTTTCCCAGTTAGGGATCGCCACAGCGGATCACCTGCCGCTCATGATTGGCAGTGGAGTTTTACAGTCTCGAGTTGCCAGCCCGGCGTCGAACCTTCCACAGAAGGGACACACATGCACACACTCACACCTAGGGCCAATTTAGAGTGTCCAATCCACCTACAGCATGTCTTTGGGATGTGGGTGGAAACCGGAGCACCCGGAGGAAACCCACGCGACCACAGGGATGACATACAGACTCCATACAAAAGGCACCCCAGCCGAGGATCGAACCGGAGAACCAACCTGTTACTGTATCTACTTACCATCAAATGCCACTTTGTACTTCTCTAACTTCCTCTACATAGGAAGCCTAGCTATAGAAAATGCGACTATGACAACTTTTATCTGGCATGAAATTGTATTGCAATATTCCAGTATGCATTTTGTCTTTATACTTATTATTCACCTTATATACTGTAAAATGTAGTGTTCAATCTTTCTTCCCTTTCTAACCTACTAATTCTTCCTGTATGTTGAGCTTTTATTGTTTCTGTATGCAACTGATTTTTGTGCAGCTTCTCTGCCTGGGCTACAGCTTAATAGGGGCTGTGCCTTGCTGGACTTTTCCCCTGGGAACAAAAGCCAATAAATAAATAACTACATGCATACATACAAGATATACTTCATTTTTATTTGTTGTAAAGAGAGGTAGGCTTACAGATAATAGATATTAGATGATATAAAATACTAACATGAAATTTCTTTTCTACTCACACTAGTGTGCCCAATGGTCATGTTCTCTTACTCATCCCTACCTAGAAGACCTCATACACACACAACTGCATACGCCTACCTTCTTGCCTTCATAAATTCCTCCTAGGTTTTAGTTTACACTATTCAGTCTGGCAATATATCCAAAGCTGGCTGCAAACCTTGCAAAAATATGTACATCTGTATATCTCCCAAATGTATATTTCTTTTAATCTGAAGTAATATCCCCTTTTTATAGTTTCTAACTTTTTGTGCATCACATTTACATCATACCTCCCAACTGTATCGAATTACTCGTTTTTTATCGAGTTTTGGGGTCCAAATAATGGGGTGCCATGATTCCCGAGTGGCACCCCTTCATTTCCGATTTTTTTCCCCAGCTTTTCTTTAAATTTTTTTTCTACTCTTTGAGCTGTCGTCATCATGAGTGCAATGATGTCAGCTCCGTCCGCCTGTCGGAATTGAGGGCTGGCTGGCTGCTTCACTGTTTTATCTGTAAGCGGGAAGAATTATTTGCTGCAATGGTAGAAACAGAAAACTGCTGCAGAGCTTAAATATTTATCTCATGAATGGAGTGTTTGAATGACTGCTGCAAGGTTATTTCTTTCAGGTACTGAATATTTATTTTCCAAGTATTTATTTTCTTGGTGCAGAGCTTATACTGCTGCAAGCCAAGGTTATTTCTTTCAGGTATCTGAATATTTATTTTCTCGTGAGTGAATGACTGCTTTTCTCACTGCAGAGCTATTATTTTCTCACTGCAGAGCTTATGTTTCTGTGAGTAAACACATGTTTTCTCGCTGAACGGCTTGTTTTTTCAGGTTTCTGCTGGTGTGTGTGTTTACTCGCTGCAGAGCTTAAGGTATATTTTCTCAATGCAGAGCTTATATTTCTGTGAGTGAATGCTAAACGGCTCTATTTCTTTCAGGTATCTGCTGGCACTTAAGGTATTTATTTTCAAGTGTTGCTTTGCATTATGGGAGTGTATTAAAATGGCTGCTGATCGTGATGTAATTTCCTTTGTGTATGTGTTATACTGGGGTGTGTGTTAAAGAGCATGCAGACTGTTATGAGTTTATTTATCTATCTTTTATTGTCTCTTTTTATTTGCAGCACTTCTGGGATTTATGGATATGTTTATATGTTAGTTTTGTTGCAGGACAACAAAAGTAAAAAAAAAAAAACTTACCTATATTATGTTATGGGGATTCAGGCACAGAAAAGTCCACAGAAAGTATGTTTCAAATTTCCGTTATGTGCGAAAAATATATAAAGGTTGTCAGTGGTATAATATAGTGAGCATGGACAGATGGAGACATGGAGTAACATCTGGCTGAGAATGTCATTAATGGTGGCCTTAAAATTGATGTTTTTATATTAGATCTTGCAAATTGTTCACTCGTACAGACAAGTAAATGTTTTTGTAGACCAGTGACATCGGTTTGTTTCTTTGTTAACCGGATGACTGGTTTCACCATCAAGTCTGAAACAAAACAGGTGTATACAAATAGTTGTACATATAATTTTACAATTAGTAGTAGTTAAGAGGTCACTCATTACAAAGAATATTAAAACAGCTAGCTGAGTGTCACAGATTGAACAGAGCACTGAAGGGAAACTTTGGGAAAAATATACATACAAATGTGCTTAGAAAAAGGAAATGTATTTGAAAAAAAGGAAAACAAAAATACATATCAGAAGCCTGACATCAATGCTGAAATATGCCAGTCCTTGAGATAAACATAATCACCTTTGAACCTATAGAAAGTAAAAAGTTTGAAGTAAACTAAACCATTGCATTTGTGTTCCTGCACTACACAGGATTTTTTTTTATGCAAAGCATTTGCCTTGGTTGGTTAGATCAATGGGGAAGAGCACTCCATGATGTTGGGGAAAGTTAGTACAAGGCTCTTTCAGGAGTGGCTAAGGTAAATTCTAGTTTATTAACTCTTAGATTGTAGGATGGGCTGTTGTGAACAGAATAAATTATGCTGGGAACAATACATATGTTATGAAGCAGAGGGCAGTAGTGTTCTTTAAGAAGCTTCAAAGCAAGGGTGGTGAACAAATAGATGGCTTTTGTAGGTAGTGGAAGCTATATAAAGTTATGGAATGTATTGAATGGTGTCCTGGGGGTTTGGCAATAGTTAAACATCTTAAGAATTTTATTTTCAGTGGTTTGAAATAATGAAATATTTTGTCCAGAGAGTAGGGCTATAATGGTGAGAGCATATTCAATTCTGGGGATGAACATGTTAATTGCAATACAGTTTCTGGCTTCGAGCTTTAGCAAGCTTTATGTTGAGTTTTGTTCAACATGATTATAGAAGGATAATGTCATCAGTCAACATACTTCTGTATTTGTGCTCTTCTGAGTAAGGAATAATGTACCTGTAGGGTCATAAATAGAAGTGGTAGTGATCCCATTTAGTTTTTAGCTGTTGTGTGGACATCATCAGAGAGGACTGCAATAATATAACACTCAAACCTAAATTTACTCCTTAAAATAACACTAGGGCACCAAAGCTTGTCAGATTGTTTTGGAAGCTTTGCTAGGCTAAAAAGTGTGCAGTCCTTTACTTTGGATCGAGTACCATCATTATTATTGAATTTTTTAATGTATATATTACCATTGTCTTTGTCATTGCTATCTGTATAAGTAATCTGGTCTGAAGGCTGTTTTCAGTCATGACCCAAGCATGGCTCAGTAAGTGGTACCGTTGGCTTTGGTGTCAGAACATCAAGAGAATCAGGATCCTGTTCCCACTCCAGGTGCTCAGATAACATTTTTTCCAGTGCTGTGACTGCAGTGCATCATAAGGGAAGGGAGTACTATACTCTTGGGTGTTCTGTCCTTTAGATGAGAATTTAAATTGAGGCTCCAGATCTGCCTGAGCTGATGGTTGCGCAGGTTGATAAAAAAGGTTCAGAGGCACTTGGGGATTGAATAGTTTATTGCAAAAACTTTGTAAGGAGTCTAGTGGCACCAAGAGGTTGACTAATTTAATGCACGAAACGTGTGTACAACAGAAATACCATGACACTTTTATTACATTATATGTTCAACTCAAATAGAAGTATACTAAATCAATGATAGGGGTAATGGGTGCTGATTCAGGGCCTACTCGTAAAATATACTCCTTTGAACAAGATTTAACTTGACTAGGCTTGTAAGGGCCCTAGGGCCATTAGCTTAGTAACCTCCTGTAATCATGTGTGTGTGTGTGTGTGTGTGTGTGTGTGTGTGTGTGTGTGTGTGTGTAAGTAGACTTTTAAGATAGAAATGTTCTGAATTAGGCATTTTTGTCATTACTGGTTCATGCATTTTGTTTCATTGCCTACTGGAAAAATGTTCAAACAATAAATTTAAAATGCTCTCTAAACAAGTGTGGTGTATTATACAAGGAATATAATTTAATAGTCAGGAAGGTGTATCAAAGAATGCATGTATGTTTCTTGTTTTATGTGCAAGGGGCCTGTGATTTTTAAAGAGCCCAAAGTTAATCTTTATCCAGCAATGGCCAGATGCATTTTCTTTGGATGTGGTGTGGGTTTCAATGCTGTTTCAATGAATGTAAGATGTTAATCATTCTTGTTGTTTTTCTTGTGCTATGCCATGGCTAGCCCCAGAGTGCTGCAGAGAAAGAAAGAACAAACTCATCCATCTCAAGCCTGAAAGGTTCCTCCTAAGACTTCATCGGGAGGAAAACCTTCCAAGGCTTCTAGAACCTCGACTCCAGTTTCTGGTCGAGGCCTGAACAAGCCTACTGGCTCTACGGCTCCGGCTGCTCGGCCCGAGTCTTCGACAGGTATTTCTGTGGTTCCCTCGGCTCGGCTGGGCAGTGAAGATTCCTGGGTGGCTCCGGTCAGACCCGACATCCGACATCTAGCCGAAGGTTCCATCCACCATCCTTGGCTCCCGTTCGTATTCGGCTCAGCGTCTCGCCTTGCTGTCTGAGCGGGCATCAGATCTCCAGGTCCAGGTCGCTCAGGCTCTCGGGACCATGACCTTCAGAGGGATTGATGAGTCGACTAAGTCTGAGGAGGTCTACTATTTAAGGCCTGACCCGACTCGTTCTATTCCCCTCAACTATATTCCTAAATCATTCCCTCCTCAAACCCCTTTGGGCTGTCTCGAGTCTCTGGAATTCCAGACTGTGGTAACTGTCGGGCCGATACATTTGTCTTCGGCCATTTCGTGACTCCAATTTCTTCTTTTGAAGAATCTCGTGCGGGGGAGTGGCATCGGCCCCGAGGGGTATCGGACCCTTGTTCCCTTGCCCCCCTCTCCCTCTCTTGGCAGCTAGCGAGTTCAGTCGGCCCGCGAGCCCGCCTCGAAAGCTGTCCCTGCGGTTCTCGAGGCTTTCTTAGGGGACCTCTGGCTCTGCCCACCTGCCTGACAGGGTGCGTCGAGGTCATGTTCTAGAGATCCTGATAAATTTATAACAGCACCAACTGACAAACAATTTCTGACCAAAGGTGGTAGCTGAGAAGCCTGCCTAACTCAAGACAAGTCAGCCAGTTCCAGCAGACCAGCACTCAGTATCTTGAACAAGTTGGTCAAGAAAACAAGATTGATGGTCACGCTACAGTCCATCCTTCCCCTATTGTGTGCTCTATAGACCTTCAGGAAATGCATGGCAGTGGTCACCTGAGACAAGGATTCCAGGTGTTTTCATATTGGGACACTGGCCTCACAGCTCCCACCAAGCATCTTCTTCTCTAATGGTCAGGACTGGCTACTGTGATTTGTCAAAAACTTAGGGCATTTCAATCAAAGTCTCCATGGGGACTCACAGCTCCTCCAAGCGCAAGCATTTCTAATGGTCCCAGGGGGACTACTCTTCGCATTTCAAAACTTAGGGGGCATTCAATAATTGCGAAAAGTCTGTTTTGTAACAGATCAGAGAATAACAGACATACACAAACCTCTTCAGCAGCAACAGAGTCAAAGCCAGGTTAGTTATGAAAGTATTGGGGATTTGCTTCCATTAGCCAGATCCACATGAGAATCCTCTTCAAATGGATGCTTTCACACAATGGTCATACAGCAACTTCCCATGTCCCACACCATTATGAATCATCTTCTGTGGTGGATGTCTTCCGGGGCATTATCAGGGCAGATTTGTCCAGGGCACATGGCAACCAGACGAATGCCACTTGCACATAAATGTTCTAGATGAGAGCAGTGCTTTTAGTGTTGCTATATCAACAAACAAGGCGGAACCAGGTCCTATCCCAGCTGTTTCTAGCAAGCAATGCACATCCCCGAATCCAATCAAAATCATGACAAGTTGAGCAGAGCTATCCTCATGCCTCACGAGTGGTCTCTGAAAGACTCTGTTGTGAGAGATTCAAGTGGGGTCAGCCAGCCAGCGACCGACCTTGCTACTCCAAAAAAGCAAGTGCAGAGATTATTATTTCACCTATTCCCTGTTACCAGGCCAGCCCAGCAGAGACGCCTAGTCCCTTGGCCCCCGGACTTTCTGGGACTTCCTGTCCCCTTCCCACTATCTCCTCAAGTGGATACAGAAAGCTAGCGCAGAGAAGGCCTCCTTGATCCTCATTGCTCCTTACTGGCCCAATTTCTGTTGGAACAACCTTGGCATCTGGACCTAGTTCCAGATCTTTTGATCCATCAGTCGGTTCCTCTCTGAACCTCACTGCTTGGTTCCTCCAATTCCAACCTTAGCCAGGCTTCTCAAATATCTCACTCTGTTCGAGATATTTGATAGCTTCCATAAATCTTCCACTCGAAAGATTTATCTGAGTAAGTGGAAGCGTTACTATTGGGCTCAAGGAAGGGACATAGATCCTTTTCCATCCAAATAGTCCTTGAATTTCTAGCTGAACTCTTCCATGCAGGTTCATCTCCTTCTACTCTTAAAGTTCAATTGGCAGCTATTTCTAACTTTCATGTGGGCATTTCAGAGTCTGCCATAATGTCCGAAAGCCTTTTGAAGGGAGTTTTTCTACTCAGACCTCCTATAAGAAATCCTCCTCCTCCTTGGGACCTAAATTTAGTTCTCAGTTCCTTTATTCTCCCCCCTTTCGAACCCGCACCTTCCTCTTCTTTTAAACTGGTATCATGGAAGACTCTCTTTTTGGTAGCTATTACTTCAGCTAGAAGAGTTTCAGAACTTCATGCACTCAGCTGTCGACCTCCTTATCTGTTGTTCCATAAGGACAGGGTATCAACCAACCCGTCCTTTTACCTAAAATAGCCCTAACCTAAATCAAAGCATTGACCTCCCTGTTTTTCCAGAATATTATAATAGGTCTGAACAAAAATTGCATTGGCTAGATGTTCATCGTCAGTTAAGGTACTATTTGGATAGAACCAAACAATTCAGAAAATCTGACCAGCTGTTTGTCTCTTATGCAGAAGGCAGAAAGGGACTTTCTGTTTCCAAGGTATCACTATCTAGATGGCTAACATCTCTAATTTCCATTGTCTATGAAATAAGACACCAAAAGCTGCCTAACAAACCTAAAGCCCATTCCACCAGAGCTTTGGCTACTTCTATAGCCTTCCAGGACAGACTGCCTATTGACACCATTTGTGCAGCGGCTACTTGGGCTACTCCTCACACTTTCATTTCACATTACAAGTTGGATTTAGCTTCTAGGCATAGAGCTAACTTTGGTTCCACTGTTCTCAAGAGTCTGTTCCGTTAGGCCACCCGGGACAAGGTGCTAGGGACGTCCCATCCAGCAGAGATGGACAACTTAACATATAGAAGTTATGTTCTTACCATAACGTTCCATGTTAGTTGTCTTCTTTCCTTCCCCCTGGCCTGGACAGACCTAGAGGAGTTTGATTGTGACCTCTCTTTCTACCACCTCTTTGCGATAGGTATATGCTCTGCTGTGCATATTTTCCTAGATCAGGCTTAGGTCACCTTTTCTCCTTCCCTTTGTTTATAGAGGTGGACTCTTTTCCAGTTTTTTCCTGGTTGTATTATTAGCTGGGCCTAGCTCACAAACGAGATCTGAGGTAATTCACGCCTAGCATTGTGGGATAAACCAACTCTCGAGCTTTAGAGTGAACCCATCCAGCAAGAAAGAAGGCGAGAAGAAGACAACTAACATGGAACGTTATGGTAAGAACATAACTTCTATTTTCACGGACAGAGAAGTTTTAATGCCAAGTCTATTTTCATTGTGAGACAGTATTGCTTTGTTTAGCAGATATCTATTAGTGTTTGTGCATTGTGCTATAAAATGTAAAAATAAAATCCAAATAATCATTGTAGAAGTAAAGCAGTATGCATGCACACATTAGTGTTTATGGTAAATGGGGCAAAATAGCCAGGTAATGGGACATTGGAATGGCTGCAGGGGGACTCTGGTGCCATATTTTGGTTGTCTGTTCTTCGGTTTGCATTTGAAAGTTGGCACCCCACAATTCCATTGGAGTGGGCAGTGTTACTTAATTATGTATGCAAATGTTATGTTAATCAGCATACAGATTTGTACCTATTTTTCATGGGCCTTGTCCAGATTTTTTCATATTTCTAGGTTGAGAGGTATGATTCATGTGCATATTAATACATGTGCTACTTTAAGGTCTTCACTTGTATTCATCATTTTATTAGCTGTCTGCAGTATAATAAGAGTTATGCTCTCTCTGTCACTGATGCCACTTTTTCTTTTCCTTATATATGTAATTTTTATTACACTCATATTTACTTCAGCCAGATGCACCCTCATGAAGTGACCCCTCTATGTCAAAGCTTTGTAGGGGTGTACTTTGCATGATACACTTTATTTGACATCTTCATCTGCATTGGCTTTACTTTCATTCACCATATTTATTCTGTTTGAACCACCATATTGTCAGATTCCTTGCTCTGGATGCCTTCCCCCATACCTTTGACATCTGGCCTAGCAAATTACGGAATACAGTATGGTATCAAACTGCATGCCACCATTAACAGTGGTAGAAAGCAATGTTATTCATGCTGGAATATCTTAAACACTAAAGGCTGTGGTGAGACCTTCAATTTACTTTGCACCTGTCCGCTTTCACTGCCTTTATGAAACAATACATCATAACTTACAGTTTCAAAAGAACTCCATTGAAATTTCAGAAGTAGCTGTTAGGTCGACTATCAAGCTATTATAAAAAGCAAGATCCGTGAGAAGATTAAGAAGCTATTACAAAAATAAGAAAAAAATTATTCATTAGACAATAACAATGAAATATTCCCCAAAAACAAATACTTTCAGTACAGCTCTGTTAGTTTTCTATCTGTACTGCTCAGCAGGGCTAACATTTGCTCAAATCTAGCTGAAAATCCAGAAGGAGCTATGAAGGTGAAAAAAAAATGGATTGTCATGGCTGCAAGTGTTCTATGACCAGGAAAATATTTCAGTATCTGCTAGAACAACACATACACAAATGTCACACCAAATCTGAACTGCATTGTAAATTTGGGATAAGCAAAGCACAGTTCATGCCAAAGTCAGTATAGTACTCCATACCTGGCATATACAGCAGCTTGTATTTTTATCTGCTCCAAACAGAATTAATTTCAGGTGCTTGTTTTAGTATTAGTTAAACAAGCTGTTAGCTAATCCTGTCTGTATTATTAAACAAACTGTTTATCTGGGTCTATATTAGCGTATCGAATGGACTAAATAGCGAAAGCTATTTAGTCGATCCGATACTGTCGAAATGGCAAAATAGCGAAGACATGGAACATCAAATTTTTTCCCAGGGAATAAATGCGGTGGGCCGTCTTCGGGACTTTGCCATTTCCTCCCACTATGGTGCGATCACGGAGTTGGTATATTTAAGTAGGGGATGTGGGGGGAACAGCCCCCCACTTATTTTTGTGTTTAAGTGTTTTTATTTTTTTTGTGGAGCAGCAAATATTTTCCTTGGGAAAAAATACGCTGTTCTGTGTGTTCAATATTTTGTGGTTTAGATATTATCAGTACAATGAAATAGCATTCACTATTTTAATCGTGCAATAATGTAATATAGACGCATTTATCTAGCTCACAAGTGTGCAGAAGTAGTAACAACTCTAGGTATTAAAACAAATCTAAGATGGAAACTGGTGCACCTGTCCATTCCTGGTTTTGCACCCCTGTCCCTCATTGATCAAGGAAAGATGCAAATGTCCCAACATATCCTTGTTCAGTCAGTCTCTAGGTTATTTATATGCAAAATAAAATGGAAAAACTACCGTTTGATGTATGGCTAGGCTTCTTAATATCCCCACAGATCAATAGATTAGTAAATACCTGTGGACCTTTGAACCTTTTCTTTTGAAAGTATCTGCTTTTAACATGACAATTCTAGGCAAGTAAGCAGTATAGAGTGAGCTGCCTAAGTGAGAGATATGTAAATGCATAGCTCAGTCTTTTTTGTCAGGAGTTGCGGACAAAATCCAAATATATCCTGGACATTTTGAAATAGGCCCTTGTGATTTGTCTGATTTTGCTGTGGGTTAGCTGCATCAGTTAAATCTGTAGTCATCATGTCAACTAATCTTGCTAGGTTCTCTGATTCTGTTCATTTTTCTAGGCCCCTCTGAGTTTTGTAAGAATCTGTTGGATCAGGGAGTTTTTTAACCATCTCTATCATTCTCAGTGTGAGTCCTGATAGAGTTAATGCTGTCTTGTTTAATCATGTAAGGAGACTGTTGACTGATTTAATTTTGTCAAGGTCCTAAAATATGTTACTCTTCTGTGAGGATATTAGACTATATATTACCTCTTTTTTAATTCTTTGATTCCTCCTTCTGACTACAAGTCCCTCGAGACTTGACTAATGCTCATGGATGCACACTCATTCAGATGGAATGAAAATTTTACTTTGACAGGGATGGCACAATGTGGAAAAAGTGTTTTTATCGCCATAACACCTACAACCAGTCTCTCCACAGGTATGGACATTGTCTCTGGCTTTGTCACAAGTACACATGCCCCTATAGAGCACTTTAGTATGACATCATCCTCTCACCCACTCATGTGTCTACACTCCCCAGGCATCCCTCGACAGTTTTGTGGCAATGACAAATGGCTGAACCATCTCACTCAACAATAGGCAGGCTACGTAGTTTAAACAGGTCACAGACCTGTGTCACCCAGGATGCTAATGAACTTGTTACGTTTGGTGCGGTAAACTCTCTATCTCTGTATTTATTTGGCTAGTGGTTGACTGTTAATCTTGCTGCTGCTGCTAGTTAGTGTTAGAGATAGTCCTAGTCAGGCAATCATGAATTCTACACCTTCTGTGACTCAGTACATCTTTGGGAAATCCATGCCATGTTTCAGAGCTCCTTAGCTACGTGGACTTTCTACATACATTAGAGTGAGGCAGGTATGTGAATACAAATGTGTGCTTTGCTTGTAGCACCCCATGCCCTACCAAATTTTTTAGAGGTATAATTTTAGCAGCTAACTCTGAGGTTGCACATGAAACCTAAACAGGCATGGAAGTGTTACTGGATCTTAGTTAATTAAGGATAGGTAGAGTGATAGAATTATGTTCCACCAGTTGTAAGAGCCCAACTTTATATCAACAATTTGAAAATATGTCCTGTATTACTAAAGTTTTAACAATTAAACTTTCAATCTGTCAAATATTGTAATGTTCAAAAAATGCAAAAAAAAAAAAAAAAACCTCAGTCAAGCTACAGTCTTCACTGTATAATAACTTAAGCCTCCTGTAGTGGACATCTATCAGACGTATGCAAACGACCCTAAGAACATATTAGTGTTTTAACAACATGGCTTCAGACTGCCCATGATTTTTCAAATCTTTATGGAAATATTTAGGTAAATGAAGCCAAACCCCACTAGCTGTAGACATGCCATGTTTCAGCCTTTTTCTGATCTCATCAGTATAGCATAAGTGGATTTTTTTGTATGTACCTTAGAAACACAGTGCTTAAATTCAAGCCTGTTGTCCATAAACATTGGGGTACCTGCAAAATATCCCAAATAACATCCAAACCAAAGTGTAAAAAAGGTCACATAGACCATTCATTAAGAAACTGGAAGAAAGACCCAGGCAGGCTAGAGTCTTCCCTGTATAGTACCTCTAAATACCACTAAATGGCCATGACTTTTTGTTACTGTGAACAGCACAGCAACAGTGTGATAGCTGATATATGGATACACTTTGGGACCCTCAGTAGGAAGATGAACGATGTGCCTTGAAGTTCACATATGGGAGAATAGCTGAAATGGACAGCGTATGAAATTACAGCATTAAAATAAAGGGCATGATCAGTGAACTGGGCTAACATACAGGAGTGGCCAGTATAATGAATTGTCGTGTACTACTACCCTTCACTGCATAGTGGAGCTCATTTACATCTTATGTGGACTTCATAGTCCATCACTTACATCAGAGAAATATACAGTCCTGCGTGGCTCTATTGATATCACTAAACCACACCTCCACATGATAACACATTTATGTTGATGCGCTTCTGCATTAGAAGGGGAGTACTATGTATATAACATGATTGCATCGCAATGAACTTTGGGCCACATGCCTGTGCACATGTGTGCTTCGGTGTGTGCATGTGTTTAATATATAGACATATATAGATAGACATGCTGCATACACACACACACACACACACACACACACACACACACACACACACACACACACACACACACACACACATCCCCCCACTTAATACAGGCCCTATCAAACTATCTAGACATTTAGAGTGGATATTTTCTTAGTATCAGAAGTCATTTTCTAAACCACAATATTTGATCTTTAGCTAGTGGGATGTTTAAGCACAGTGATACTCATCTGATTTACTTTCATTTTATCAGCCTTCTTTTTTTGTGACAGTGGACAGCTCTGTAATGACCAAATGTACACATTTAAGTCATGGGAGAAGCAGCACAAATGATGATAATAATAATAATAATAATAATAATAATAATAATAATAATAATCAAAGAAAAGTGCAACATCCAGTTACGTACATCTTCTAACATGTTATCAAGCAACAGTACATCTCTAACTTCCCATGCTTCTGGCTGAATGTAGTATTAATGTTGGGTACAGACACAGTATGTCTTTGGCCCCATTGTTTAGAATAAACATTGTTAATTTAATTAGTTAAATGGATTCTGTGAATAACTTGAAGGTAGATTTGAATATGTTGTTTTTATTTATTTTGTTTACTGAGATGATCTGACTTATCCATGCAGGACCTCTTTTTAGCAGAGGCCCGGGGAGAAAAGCTCCAGAAGTTAGAAGCATATATCAATTATAATAACAATATTTGATGCAGCAAGCAAATATGTGACATTTGCAAACATTCAATGATATAAAAAGTCCAGTAAATGCAAGCTAACATAAAGATACTGAGTGAAAGAAGAAATATTAGCAGGCATGTAACTGAGTAAGAAAGGAGTTGGTGTGTTTTCTACTGATTATAGAAATATCAGTGAGGAGACTTAGAAGGAAGACATAATTAGTTATTGCACAGAGTTGGGGAAAGGGAGTGGAGGAGTAATAATAGCAGAAGTGGACAGATACTTCTGATTAGTCCAGTGTGCTAGAACAGGGGGCAGAGCCAAGAATTAAAAAGAAATTCCTTTAATTTTTCATTGTTGAGATTGGGGAATGATATTTGTCTTATTTAGGGGAGACGGAGTTCCATTAATGTGATACACGAGTAGAATATAGAGTCACTATAGCCATTGTGTAATTTGTGACATCAAGACAGTTTGAGCCAGGAGTAAAACAGTTTTGAGGGAGAATACTATTGTATTGTGTGGTTTGGCAGTCAAGTAAGTCAAGTACAACTTAATTTATGGATAAAGAAACTAATGTATGGGAGGAAGTCACTGGACACAGACTGAGCAGCACAAACCCATTGCTATGGCTGTGGATACCAATGAAACAGTCAGATATCCTTATCTGTGATCTGAAATATCCTTATCTGTCATCTAAAAGTGCCCTGAAAACATCTTTAATTTGCCCCAAAAAGTTTCAGCACAAAAGGCAATCAACCAGTGTAAGAGCCTAGACAAATTGAAAGGCAGACTGACTGAATTCAACAATGTGGTGCACATCAGGAGCGCCACAATTCCTTGATCTAAATGTAAACGTGACCACTTAGCATCACTGGTGGAAGAAGGACTAGACAAAATACAAACATCAGAAATTATGGCTTACCTCATGAACAACTGATTACGATTGTACTGTAAGAAACATTTTTCTTGAATTTACCCTTAACATTTAGTCTGCACAGTCTAGGAATGGGCAGGAGAAGTCTGATCACAGGCAAATGACATCAATGGTTTACCATAAAACAACTTGAGGATGTTGGAAATAGAGACAGAACAAATCTTTTATTTCTTAGGGGTTTTATGGTATACTGAATCTGGAGATATAGGAACTTGCATCTTTGAACAGCAAACTCCCACGCTTCACCTCTAGCTGTCTCACTCACTGCTCACTGAGAGGGTTCATCAGGCTTGGAAAACAACAGGAAAACCAGGGAGGACCATGAGACAGAATATATTTCATCACTTGATCAACATTAATAAGAACATCCTGCAATCTTTTATAATGCATTGCTAACCATTTAAGATGTTTTATAATTCATCTCTTAGAAACTACTAAATGTTTAAATGTTTTATACCATTGCACCTATGTATGCCTGTATGTCACTAATAGTTTTGCTTTTGTAGGATATTACTTTATCAAATGAATATTTGCTTAAATCTGCATGAATGTGTTACTCTGTTTCTTATGTAACATTTCTGACTTCAGAAATCTAAAAGAAAAATGGAAGCCAACCTGTTCCAGTTTGCAAAGAATTCATTGGCAGGTTTTAAATGTCATCAACAGTCATGATCAACCCCTTTCCTCCATTTTCTACATGAGGTTGGGGTGTCATGTCAACTATTACCATCTCTTGATTCAGTGCTACTCTTCTACTTTCTTCAGCAGTCATGCATGACTGTCGCAGGTCTTTTGTCATGCATTCCATTCATTTCATTGCTAGTTGCCATCATTTCCTACTGCCTTCTTCCCGTCTGTCCCAAATCTGCTTCACAACATTGTCTTCTGCTTTCCTCACATGTGCCTGAATCACTGTAAACTGTTCTCTTTGACATTCTCTGCAATTGGAGCTACTCTGGCTTCTTCTCTGATGTCCCACATCGTACATCCTACCATCCATTTTAGGATCCTCATCTCCATCAACCCTAGCTTCCTCTACTGCTCTGCCTTCACTGCCCAGTTTTCTGTATTATACAGTAATACCAGAATCGCTGCTGATGTTCTTCTTGTTTCATTGTTGCAGTCCTAACTTATGGAATTTCCTGCCTTGGAAGCTCTTGGCCGGCCCAACTATCCAAGAATTTCCTCCTCCTCCTCCTCCTCCTGAAGCCAGCAGATGTCTTGACTGACATCAAAATGTCTGGGTATAAAGGGATTTAGCCAGTGCTATAACCCTAGATCTGATTTTTTCCAATCCTCAGATACAACTCAGTTGTTACTAAAGCTTGTGGTAATCAAAAAACTCTCAAGCTTCTCTCATACCCATAATGCACCTACCCTCAGTTACCTAAGATCTTGTTTGCCGTTTTTCACAAAAGACATGGTTGACCATAGCTCTTGAGTGTTTTCAGATAAGTGATATAATTATCTTGTAAATCTTAATATTTTCTAATTTTTCTCACATTCTGTATAGTTCTTTCCCTTACCTTCTCTTGAACTATCGTACAGTTCATGCTCCCTTAAAATACTATTGTTAGTATTTTCCTTTCGTCTCTGCACTTGGTGTAGCTGTTATTGCTTGTAGATTTTCTTCTTCTTTTCTGTCCTGATCAAAACAAAAAAAAATCTGTTCTTAAATTTGCTATTTTATAGTTGCAGTTATGGTGGAAAAAGGCCCTGTGGGATTTAAAAGTGCATTAAGTGTGGGCACAAACTTCCGATGTCTGATGCCCACACATTGTGTGTTTATTGACTTGCGCCTTTGCATCTTCAAAAGGATTGTTCCATCTGCAATGGTTTCAATCCCAGGGGGCAAGTAGAAAGGAAAAATAAACTTATATTAAAAGATTTACTACCTTCAGCTTTTGGAGAGGTAATATCTGGGGCTCAATTCCCCCAAAAGTAGAGAGTTGAAGCCTTTATCTCCGAAACCATTCACATCATCCACCCTAGTTTTGGAGCAGTCCTGGAAAAGATCTAAGCTGGATCCAAACTCATCCTTGGATCCAAAGAAAAAGAAATAATTGATGGACCCGACTACCTTGGATCTGACAAAAAAGTTACCAGATCCAACTGCTTCAGGCCCTGTTTCACTGCACCATGCAATATATTCGCCGTATATTGATCCAGTGTCTTCAAGGGTGTCCTCATCCTTTTTACAGTGTCACCAATCCAAGTCTCTCTCTATCATTTTGACTCATTCTTTCAGAAGTTTGATAGAGGAAGATGTGGAAAGAGTGGTGGAGAAAATCCTCTTGGCGCAGAGTCAAACGGGTGTCTTATTGGCTCCTACCCCTTCGGGTCAAGAGGTCTGTCCTTTGACTACACCCCCACTTCAAGTTCCTCCTCTAATTCCTTCAACTGTTTCAGAGTCCCTGGGTCCAAGTCTTCTGGCTCCATCTGGCTCAGATCCGAAGATAGCAATATCTTCAGAACCAAAGGTTATTCTGTGTGCTCTGGTTCTATTGGATATGGAGGGCTGTCAGAGCTGAACCTTCCCTGTCAGATCCAAGGTGTTTGACTCAACTCTGAAGTTGTTTGAACCATCTCTGTGCCTTGGAGATTCAGCATTGGATAGCTCATCTCTGACTTACACCTTGGGGAGAATACTTTCAGAGCGAGGGAGCACAGCAGTCCAAAAGGTTGTTTTTTTGGAGCTGAGGTCTTCTCTTTCTCCGGAGCAGTCTGCCTTCAAGGTTATGAAGTGGGTGTCACATATTAGATTTAAGCCTTTCAATCAGGTACTATGTGAGGAATTAGACTTACGGATATGGAACATCTCTAGTAGAGCAGGGTCTGAGATTGCCTTGTAGATGAGACACATATCACCTCTGAGCAATCTGTATGATACAGAGTAGTGATAATGATTTGAGCCTGTCCACATAGGACAGATGTTGGAGGTATTTCTGTGGCCTTTCCAGTTCTTCCAGGTGTTTAGAGATGTACATACCAAATGGGGCGTTGTACTGCATTATTGGCCTAGTGAGGGAGAAGTACAGAGAGGTAATAGCGTCCTTTTTTCTGGATGCAATCCCTTTACTTATGAGTTGAACCAAGTAAATGGATTTTCTGACCACAGCCAGCTTAGGGGGTTGCAGTTAATGTGGTAATCAGTAGGGTCAGTGTTTTTGCCAGATGGTATGAGAATACATTTTTTTGCATTTAACTTAAGGCCATGACTTTGGCACCAGTTATTTGTTGCTCTGAGACCCTCATGAAGTAAATTAACATCATTTGGGGAGTCAGTGACAGCACCCAACATACAGTCATCTGCAAACTTGGTCAGCAAATGGGGTGTTTCTTTACCACAACTGGTACTCCCCATACTTTTATTACTCATTACAAATTGGATCTGGTCTTCAGGGGTAGAGCATCATTTGGTTCAACTGTGCTCAGAGTATCATTCCTTAGAGTCCACCAGGGATTATAGGTAGCTGGGGACTCTGTCACATCAGTTGAGGATAGAATGAAAATTGACATCATCAGATAAAGAAGTTATGTACTTTCCATAATATTCCATCTGTGTTGTCCATTTTCATTCTTCCTCAACTTCCTGCCCACCAACTTCCATCCTTTCTATTTACAAATTCTGGAAGAATGAGCTCTTAGAGGGACATCATTGCCCTTATATTGAGCTCCAGATATAATTTCTTTCTGTATGGAGTGCATGCAGTTTTACATGTCCTATTTTTATGCATGCTAAATATTTCCTTTCTGCCAAAAATCAGGAAAAACATCTGAGGTAACTTAGGGTTGGTGATTTATGTGTAAAGGAGAAGTTCAAGAGTTTTTTGTTTGCAATGAGCTTTAGTAACAGCTGAGTCAGATCCAAGGACTGGATCTGGACCCATCAGTTGAGGAAGAATTAAAATGGACAACACAGATGGAACATTATGGTAAGTATATAACTTCTTTTTCTTTCTTGCCTTCAAAGTCCAAAACAGAGTGCTATTCAGTGCATCACTTGGTTTGCATCAAAGAAATAAGACATCTAAAGCTAAGTACCCCATTGGGGAGCTTTTCATATATTTCTTGACTAATGGTCAGAGAAAGTTAAGAACTGTCCCCACTGGGGCAAGCATATACCACACCAGGACTTTCAGTCCTTTTGTGTAAGTTGTTTAGGGGTAGAACTCAACACACCTGTTGGTTCTGTGCTCGCTTTAACAATAGGACAATTAAGTATAAGGCTGAGATTTTACCTAAGCACTTTAGTGTGTTGATAGAGCCTTCCTGTACAGTGTCATCCACCAGTTGAAATGAGGTTGCTCTTCCTAGGCATAAGAAGGAATGCATCCAAAACATAGGGTATCAAGCAACATATATTCGCTGTCCTCCAGTCCACCTAGGTTTGTTTTTGTTCAAGAAGGTGAGACACTTTTGCTGTCCCCTCTGATGACTGAAGTTGCTATACAGTCCTCTAGGAAGGGCTCTTTGGAGTCTTATACCCCACTGAGTCTCTCTACTTACACACAAGCCAAATGACTTAGCTCGTTTGTTGGGTCTGGAGCCCCTTCTCAGGTTCCAGCTTCTGACGACCACTCTCAAACTGTCAAAGGGGTGTCTGGAGTCTCTCATCATTAGGAGAGCACTTTGGATGACTGTTCCCAGGATTCGGCTCTCCGTCCACATTCTGCACCTTGCATGGATATCTCCCTTAGGTCCAAGCCTAAGGCCTCATATAAAAAGGCTGCATTCATATGGCCCTAACTGAGACCTACTGGCTACCACTCCCAAATTCAGGCCTATCAACAGGACCTGGTTAGGTTAGCTGAGGATTTGATAACTATTGTCAGATATGCCTTTCTCTCCCAGGTTCGGCCCTTGAATCTTTTCCTGGTAAAAGAAAAGGGGTATCTCCCCCAGTACTCTTCTGATTCCTATGACTCTGAGGATAACAATGATGAATCCATCTTCATGGAAGGTTTATCTATTGTTATTTATGGGGATTCAGATTCTGATAAATATCTTGCCTCAGCTCCCCCCAAGGACATTTCTTTTGGGAAGACCCTGCACATTCTGAGGGAACACCTCAAATGGGAAGCTCAGGATTACCCACAATCCAAGAAGAGGGTTAGGAAATTCCTAAAACTTCTTGACCATAATCTTCTTGCCATTCCTCCAGTCTTAGTGGTAGTGGACAATGTTTTGCTGGATTCTTCCTTGCAGCCAGATTCCATCCCCCTGCTCCTCAGAAACCAGATAGATTCTACAGAGTTCTGGATTCCCACAGGCACCTTTTCAAGAACCCTGTTGCAGACCCTGAAGTGGTGACTCAGAGTTCTAAGGGAGCAAAGGGTAGCATTTCTAAAAAAAACTGCCAACTGACCAAGAAAGCAGAACCATGCATAGCTTTGGAAAGAAAGTCTACACCTCTGCTACACTTGTCATAAGGGGTTTTAACTGCCAGTTTCATATGGTGCAGTATCAGGAGATCATTTTAGACTAGATGAAACAAAAATTGGTGGGGAGTGAAAATAAGGCCCTCTCCAAGGAACTGCTAGACTTATGCAATTTCTGCTCTCAAGCTAAGCACTCCTTGCACTGTGGTTATGATGCTCTTGAAGCTTCCAGTAGGGCAGCAACTACAAGATCCATTATTAGAAGACATGCCTGGCTCTGGGAGCAGTCCATTCCTGAACATGTGAAATCCAGTCTTTTGGACACCCCTTTGGACAAAGATTTACTTTTTGGCCCCAAGACTGAAGCAGTACTTACAAAGATGAAGGATAAGGCCAAATCTATGCAATCTGTCATTACCAGGGATCAATGGGTACTGAAAATCATAAAAATAAGTTATATATTTTGTTCAAACAACCTCTAACTCAATCAGGTTTCCCAGGTATTCCACCAGTACCAAGCACATTACAAGGAAAGGGATTTTACTCAAAGTTCTTCCTTGTCAGAAGAAAAGAGGGTACATGGAGGCCTATTCTAGACTTGTCAAGGCTCAACAGATTCTTGCAGGTACCAACATTCAAAATGCTAACCCTTCAAAAATTCCTGCCCATGATTTCCCCCCAATGCCTACATGGTAACCCTAGATCTAAAGCATGCATACCTCTACATTCCTATAGGAAAAACTCACATGAGGTTCTTACACTTCAGAGCAAGTGTGAAGCATTATCAGTTTTGTACTCTGTCTTTTGGCTTGTCTACTGCACCCAGGGTACTCACAAAATGCCTAGCCCCAGTAATCATCTTCTGCAGGTTAAAGGATATTCAGATTTATCCCTACTGAGACAATTGCCTCATTCAAGCAACAAATCTAGAAAAACTCAAAGTGGATCTTTTTTACACCCAAAAGATCCTGGCTGCACTGGGGTTCACCATCAATATCCAAAAGACTCAGACCATCCCCACAAACAGGATTGTTATTCTGGGGGCTTTGCTAGATTCCTCTCTTCAGAAAACCTTCTTCCTTTGGACAAGATTACATTTCCACTTTCCAACTCTGTACTATTAAAAGATCCTTCTCAGAAACTACCTCACTGCAAGAGAGTTCCTCAGACCCTTGGGTTACTTGGCCTCTTGCATCCTCATGATCCCCTTGCCAGATTCCACATGAAGAAACTGCAGTAGTATCTCAGAAATGTGTGGTGCCAGCATTCTGAATCCCTCAATGTCATGGTGAAGCTTCTCCATTGTCTCATGAAAGAGTTTGCCTGCTGGACCTTAGCCTGCTCACTCAATCTGGGCATTCCTTTCAGGATTATTTCTTGGACATAATTTGGGGTGCTCAGTACAACAACTTATAAATTCAGGGCAGATGGGACTCCCAGTTCAAAAACAAACACATCGACCAAAAAGAACTATTGACATTTTAAAAAAGTTCTGATTGCTTTCAAAGAGCAATGAAAACCAGACATACTCCTAGTAAAGGCAGGCAATACCATGGTTATGTGGTACATGAACAAGCATGAGGGACTCACTCTTACCTTCTTTGTCGCCTAGCCATGGATCTTTGGGAAATTGCAAACTCCGTAGGTCTGCACCTCATGGCTCTGTACCTACCAGGAGAAACAAGTAAACTGGTGGATTACCTAAGCAGGAGCCTGTCAGACCCTCACAAGTGGCAACTGCATCAGGAAGTTTTTTCTCAGCATACCTAGAGAAAGGGATGTGCCTGAGACAGATCTTTTTGCCAATAAAGAAAACTCTCATTTGGAAAACTTTGGCTCAAGAACCAAAACAAAGTCAGCCTGGAAGACAGGTGGCTATTCCTTCCCTTGGGCAGGCCTATTCCTGTACAGCTTCCCTCCAGTACTCCCCAGGGTACTGCTGAAGATAAGAGAAGAAGGGCCAAAGGTAATTCTATAGTCCCAAATTGGCCAAAACAGCACTGTTATCCCCTGTTGCTCAGTCTCAGCAAGAAGGAACCATGGTTGCTGCCCCACTGAGTGGACCTATTAACACAGACAAAGGACATCATCATACACCCCAACTTGAACACTTTGAAATTGAGAGCTTGGATGATATTTTGATCCCCTAGAGGGGGACATTCCTCAGAAAATGGGTCCTGGACATTCTAAAAGAAGCCAGAAAGCCTAAGACAAGAAAATCTTACTCCACCAAATGGAAGAAATTTACTATATGGTGCAGACTAAAGGGACAGATCCCTCTACAAGCACAAATGCCTCTGACACTTTCATACTTATCACGACTTTTTGACAAATGTCTTTCTTACTTCTCTATTAAAATTCACACTTCAGCTTATCTGCCTACTCAACCCCCTCTCTTTTCCCATCCTGTTACTAAACAGTTCCTGAGAGGGGTTAATCATATTAGATCTCCACAAAAACCTCCAGTTCCCCCTTGGGATATCAGTTTAATTCTGGAAAAGTTCACCATCCCACTTTTCAAGCCAGCTGCCTCCGCAGACATCAAATTCCTGACCTGGAAGACAGCTTTTTTGCTATCCATTACTTTAGCTAGATGGGTATCAGAGCTTCAGGTGCTTATATGTGTGGAACCATTCATCAGCTTCCACCCTGACAGAGACTCTTAGGAGCAACCCCTCCTTTATGCCTAAAATGGTTACAGAGATCTCTTTAAACCTGACCATCCACCTTCCTACTTTTATTGCTAATCCTCAAAACAAGGAAGAAAGAATTCTCCACACATTGGATGTGCATAGGCAACTGCTTACTACTTGGACAGAAAAAAAATGTCAGGAAGTCTGACCAGCTTTTTGTGGCTGTTGACTGTAGCTCTGAGGGTGGACCAGTTTCTAAGCAAACAATCTCCAAATGGATCTCCCAGTATAATTTCTTTTGCTACAGCCACTATTGCAAAAAGTAACCAGACTCTGTGATGTCACACTCCACCAGGGCTACTTCTACATCTACAACCTTTCTTAAATGGGTGACCACTAAGGACATTTTTGGAAGCCACTAACTGGTCCTCTGGGAATATCTTCATAAAACATTATCACCTTCCAACCTTCTCCAAGTCCAGATTGGGATCTGCCACAGCAATCTTAGAGGGCATCCTTTCCTGTCCATAAAACTTTCCATCCATCCTTTTATCAGCTTTGGGAGTCATCCCATCAGTTAGGACTGCAGCAGTGAAATATGAGGAATATAGTATAGTTCTGTACACTTACCAGGCAGGTAGATGCTTGAGTGTATTCACTGTTGCAGTATTCTTTCCCCTACCTCCTTTCCCTCTTGTCCCATGAAGTTGGGGTGGGCATTTTGCACTCTAGATCCAGGTTGCTCCACCCTTCTCTGTTCAGATTAGATTTGGGCTTATATTCTGAGGTTTCCTGGACTAAGGCCTTTGACTTTACGTATCAGCTAGGGGCTCCTTACTGTTGGCGGTAAGAAAGTACTAAGGTTATGGTGTCATCTGACTTTCTTTATATCCAGATATCTTGATGTCAGCCAGATCATCTGCTGACTTCAGGAGGATAAGGAAATTCTCCTGTAGTCAGGCTAGCCAAGGGCTTCCATGCTAGGAAATTCCATCAGTTAGGACTGCAACAGTGAATACTCTTGAATATCTACATTTTTGGTAAGTATACACAACTATACTTTTTGTACACCTTACTTTTCAGCTTCATTGACATTCTTCTGTCATACACTACCCCTGGTACCCTGTGCCATTTGGATATAACCCCTCTGATTATAGCTCTCACCTCCTTATTCAGACTTCCTTTCCTTTCAGCTCACCCACTTCTCTCAGGTACTCAAATCTATTAACCCGTTCCAATATTTCCCTTCTATCTCACTTCTCTGCTTCTTCTGAGTCCCCCCAATCTTATCTGTATTGAGTTTCATCCTGTGTGCCTTCGGTTTTGCATTCTGTTCCCTTATCCTTTGCTGAATTTCTTGTTCAGAGTCTGCCTGTAATGCTGCATCCTCTGCATACAGCAAGTTTGTTGCTCTGTCCCCTCCTAACTGTTTACTAATTTAGTCCATTACCAGTATGAAAAGCAGTGATGCTCCTTGATGAACCCTGATGCACACCCACTCACACTGGGAATCCCTTTGTGAATTTGAATCCCATGTGTCATGTGGTCTTTGTATGTAGCCTGCACTAATTCTACCAATGTTTCCTGGATTTTGAACTATTGCATAACTGCCCAAATTAGCTTTCTTGATCTTTTTTCAAATGCTTTCTCCTAATCTAGGAATGTCCACTTGGAGTCTTTTCTCATCTCTAGATTTTTTCAAGTATCTGTCTCACTGCAGACATTGGGTCAGTTGTGCTACATCCTGTTCTGAATCTAAACAGCCCATCTTACTTTCTGCTTCCTACATATTTGTTTATTAATCACCCTCTCCAGAATTTTCATAGAATATGACAGGAGTTTCTTCTTCTTCTTTCGGCTTTTCCCGGTTAGGGGTCGCCACAGCGGATCACCTGTCCACCCATGATTGGCAGTGAAGTTTTACGGTGTCGAGTTGCCAGCCCGGCGCCCAACCTTCCATGTAAGGCACACACATGCACGCACTCACACCTAGGGCCAATTTAGAGTATCCAATCCACCTACAGCATGTCTTTGGGATGTGGGAGGAAACCGGAGCACCTGTAGGAGACCCACGCGCCCACAGGGAGGACATGCAGACTCTGCACAGAAGTCACCCCAGCCGAGGATCGAACCGGGGAACCTCTTGCTGTGAGGCAGCAGCACTAACCACTGCCCCACCGCAGCCACCCTACAGTATGACAGGAGTTTGATACCTTTATACCGTTCACAGTTGTGAATGTTCCCTTTGTTCTTGTACACTGGCACTAGTATACATATTCTTCAGTCATCTTGGATATTTCTTTCTCTCCATACTGCTATGAATTCCCTCAGGAGCCATTTCTTCTCCAACACACACAAAATCTCAATCATACTAGCTGTGACCTCATCTAACCCTGCTGCTTTCATGACTTTATTTTCCTTAGTACTGTTTTTACTTTTTCTAGGGTAGGTTCTACTTCCTCTTTCATTGTAAACTGTGCTTGGGACAGTCACAGTACATCATCTGTGGGGGTTGTGATTATGTGAGGCATTGCCAGCTATGCCAGGAGAAGTAAGGCAGTGGATGTGTAACATATGTCACCATAGCTGGCTGGAGTTTTGTAAAGAATTTCATGTCATTTTTATATCAAGCTACTTTGTGCAGGTACTTGTGTTGAAAATGTATTTGCAAAGGTGCTTGTGTTGAAAAATGTGCCAACAGTAGGTCCTGCTGGTCAGAAAAGAAATACACCTGCTTGTCAGACTGTTTTGTAACTGTTGAAATTAATATATTGTAACAGAGGATGCTGGAAGAGAAGAGGTTAATATCAGTCTAGCTAACTTTGAAAAAAAAATAGTCTGAAATTGTATTACCTGGTTTAGGCCATAAAGATTGTATATTACAGTTCTGATTGCAACCAGAGACAAAATGTCTGTAAAAACTAGGACTAGGAATCCTACTTTATTGTCCTTTAGGGTGAATTAATTGCTATCCTGGAAAGCTAGAAGTTTTTGAGATGGTTTTATAGCTTCCAGATGCTATAACATATTTTAGCAAAGCTCTATGTGTGTGTATTATAATGCATATGTGCTAGATTCTGGTTCAGTTTCAAGAAAAGGGTGTAGTGTGGGAAGCAGAACTCAAATGAACAGATGCATATGATGTCATTCAGTAATTCATCACTGAAATGATGTTTTAATACTTGATGAGACAAAAGTCTCAGGGAAGTCTGCTTTTGAAACCTGACAAAGAAGAATCATTCACCCACTTCATCTTGCCTTGCTTTAGTAAGTAACCAGAGAATAGTAATTCTTTAGATCAGTCAGAAAAATATAGTGAGATTAGTTAAGCACTGTCTTCTTTATTTGTATGAATCTATCTGTCTATGTTATTTTTTAATATTTCCTGTGATTGAAACTCTGGTGTTTATTGTAAATAGATATTTAGTATTTTCATGTTCTTTTATTATTTATTATTAAATTTATTTAAACTTTTCATTGTGTTTGTTCTTTTAGAGAATATTTTAGCCTCTGAGAGCACATATTCATTTGGTGACACTGTGGCCACTCCTGAAAGCCATACTGTATTGGTCAAACTCTACCATTTGTATAGTATTAATTGTACTCAGTATAATTGGGGACCCTTGTAAGAGCCTTAGACTAGCTGGTTTGGAGTGTTCTCGTGGCAGAGGGGGTATAGCTGGTGAATCTGTGCCAGCCTTTCTCAGGTGTGTGTGTGTGTGTGTGTGTGTGTGTGTGTGTGTGTGTGTGTGTGTGTGTGTGTGTGTGTGTGTGGGAAAATCAAATCAAAGAGTGTGTGTGTCAGCTACTTGGAGCAGGGGCACAGAGCACTAGTTTCACAGAGAAGGTGGTTGAGGACTTGGCTTGGAACACTCAGCTGAAATCGCAACTCTACAGCTGAGGTCAGTGTGTAGTCCTATTTGGGACCTGGTGAGAGAGAGGGAAACCCATCCCCAGGACAGGAGTGTGTTACCTGTGTGCTTTTAAGAGAAATTGTGCTTTGTGCAGAGAGCTGCATGTGGAAATACTGTGTGTATCTATTTTTGTTACAAGTGAACATCCATCACTGGTGTCTGTGGTGAGAATTGAGAATGATTGATTACTGGCCCAGAGGAGGGACATCACAGTGGTTTTCTGCATTCAGAAGCTGTTGCAAGTACTCCTTCAGTCTGCTTCTGATGTCCTTTGGAGTGGAGAGCAGGGCATTGCTGACATCTGTTTTTGGATAGCAAGTAGTTATAGTTTCTTTCTGTCATCTACTAAGACATTTTCCAGAAACTGAAGTTCCTCTTGCCTTTTTCTGTGCTATCACAACTACTCTCTTAGCTTGTTTGTTAGCCAGCCAATATTCCTTCCTAGCCTGGACTGTCTTTTCTGTATCTCACTTTTTCCTGTAATCCTTCTTCCGTTTGATGACTTCATAGATTTCTGCATTCCATCGCCAGCTTTCCTTATGTACCTTATTTCTGTACCTGAATTGGCCACATATCTCTTTCTGTAGTCCTCACACATGCTGTTTTGGGGTGCTGCTGCCATTCTTCTTCATTCACCTTTTTCCTCTTCTTCCTGAGACGCTACAGCCCTGAGTATTTCTTTGAACTCTTGTGTTTTCTTTGCAATCAATTTCCAGGTCTTCATCCTAGTCTATGGTGACTTTAGAGCCTTCTTTGACTTCTGTTTGCAGCCAGTTATTCTGGTGGTTTATGCTGAGCGCCAACTGTTTTACTGACGACAACTTTGCAGTCAGTAATGCTATCTATTTTGCCCTTTCCTTACTAGGAAGAAGTTTACCTAATTTCCATGTTGTCCATACTTGTTTATGGTCTTGTGACTGCCTCTGTCTTGCCAAACCATGTGTTGGCCACCTTCAAGCCATTTGTGAGACAGAAATCTAGAATGGGATGCCCTTTATTTCTATTGCCCCATCCATGGGGACCAAGGTAGTTCTCATATCCTATTCTGCCTGTCCCAGTATGTGCATTCATGTCCAGATTATCAACACCAACTCATGTTGTACCGCTTACTTAGTAGATCCTGCAGCTGTTGCCTGGATGCAGTCTTTTCCTTGCTATCATAATCCTGCTGTGGGGCATAGGCAGAGATTATGAGTATTGCCCCCTTGAATGGAGTCCTATTGCCATTAATATGTCCTTAGTTCTGATGACATCCCTCACTGTCTTCTGAAGCCTCCCTCATCACGATTCCCACATCATTTTAGTCTGTCCTAGTCCTGAGTACCAAACTCTGCATCCTGAGCCAAGTAGCTTTTCTGGACTTCCCTTTCATCTTGTCTTTTGAATACAGAGGATGCTCCTTCTTACCACCATGTCAGTAAACCTACAGTGAGCATAGGTATTTTTGAGTTCATGTTTGGCAGGATGATTGGTTTCACTTCCAGCTTTCACTCAACAGAGCCATCGCAGGTAACCCAAGCTGGGATGCTGGGCTTTATGGTGGGCACACACTGGCCATTAGAGACACACAGACTCTTCCCAATATTTGCATGGGTCCCTGGCATTGCTTGGACTAGGCCAGGTCCTCAACCCAGTTATCACTGCAAATACCCATGCCCATTAGTCAACACTAACAAATCTCCTAGTGCCAATTTGTACATGTTTTTTTTTTAAATTGATGTCAAACTGTTATATTTCTTTACCTGCACTTTAAAATGCAAATAGATGGGTTATGTATGCATGTGTTAGCTATAGCCTAAAACACTTAAACAGTTATAATTGAACCAGTCAGTCAATCAATTAAAAATAAATAAACATCTTTCATTCACTGAGATAAGCATTGAAGTCAACTGTATTTTTCCTAGCTTGACGTCTGGTACTGCATGTCTTAAGAGGTCCAATGCAGGTAAGTGAATTGAATATGGAGCTATTTTCTGGCAGTTTGAAATTAGAGCTAAAGCAATATAATCACATGTTGACCATTAAAAACTACTGATATTCTGCTTGCTAGGTTGGAATTTGTTTTGTTCCATTCTTTGTCTCAGCTTCTTGCAGTGAAGGAAATGGTGTATAAAGTGAAGAGTACATGTGATAACAGCTCAGGCAACAAGTGTAACATACTTGCTTTTAGATGTTATGTCCTGTTTTTGTGGGAAAGTGATGCAGAAGTTCATGATAAATAAAGCTTTAAAGTGTGCAGAGAAAAGACAAAAAAAAAAAATAAAAGCTGGCGTTGTATTAAAGAGAGATTGTGCCACCCTAATACGTTGTACCCAGAGCAGTTGCCCCTCTCGCCCTAAGTACACTACTGGGATATATATAACAGACTGTGATAAATTCTTAGACACATCTTTGCAACTTCTGAGTCTGGGAGTTAATAAAATCCTTGTTTTATTTGTTTTTAATTTAGTGATTCATCTGCCTGTAAACAGGCTTGAACAGGAAAAGGGTGAATCACTTATGTGCCTGCTGCATCAGAGTTACATGCTATTGTTGTATATGCTTCTTGTCTTTTTCATTTATTGACATGATAGCCTAACAAATACCATCTTATTTTAAGGAACTGATGACTAAGCTGATAACTGAGACACCTGAACAGCCGATACCATTTCTCATTGATCACCTGCAGTCAAAGCAAGGCAGTCCTAGTAAGCTTCAGGGAGGTCTGTCAGGGTCCGCTGCACTCTGGGCAGAGACTGGAACGACAACAGGTAAGGTCTTCTTTCTGCACCAAGATTTCCAGTCAGTCTTTCAAAAGCTATGTTTTACATGACTCATCAACAAAAATCATGCAGTCCAGAAATAGGTAGTATGCCTCAAAAATACATGTAAGTACAAAGTATTAAGATACTAAACTAGAAATACAGCTTCTGTTTTAACATAGATATTTCATGAATATGTTTACAGAAAGTAATATTTTGTATTTTTGGACATGTCATCAATTTAGTACATCTATGCAAATATTGTCATAGCCAGGCATATGCTATGTATGCTGCAGTGAACAATTTTTTGCAGTGAGATATACCAGAATTTCAACTAAAAAATGTCACATTTATAATGGTTTGTGACACCGTATTTTAAGTTGTCTTTTATCGGAATACCTGATTGGCTGTCCCTTAAGCTGTGCTTTCTGCATTCTGGAAGATGGCATATAATTCTAAAATACTGGCTATACTCCTGTATATACAAATGAGTAAGGAAACTGCACAGTAAGGCAGGAAGGCAAGTGTTAGCTAATACCAATGTCTTGTTACTGATTTTACAATTGAAGATTTATATTATGAAAAAAGATAAAACTGATTTGTAGTGGAGAGAAAACTTTGAAAAAGTATAATAATGTAGCAGTGGAGGTGCAGAAAGTAAAGGCAAAGACACTAAGGAGAAAAATAGTCTCCCGAGGACTTTTATTTTAGTGAGATAACTATAATGGAATAATGAATACATATTGCATTTGTGTAATTTACAATGGATAATTTAACATATATGCATATGAGATGAATGATGCATGAACATAATTTCTCTCTTGCTATATATATATATATATATATATATATATATATATATATACACACACACACACACACACACACACACACACACACACACTTTATCAATATGTCTAGAAATGTCTGTATTTAAGTAGAAGCAAGTGCATATTTTAGAAAGTAATTACCTTTCCATGCACCATTTCAACTGTTTTCCAGAAACCTGTGTTTTAATAACTGAAGGAAAGTCTAGAAAAATATTTATTTGTGTATTACCACTTTTTTTAATGCCTTCAGGATTGTTCCATTGGACTCACTGAGATTTATCAAACTAAGATATTCCTGTAGCAAGACCCTTTGCAGCTAGCCTATACTAAACAACTAACCTGAGATCCTTAATGACTAATGTGTCAAAGTTTCAGATTGAGAGGATATTGTGGAATAATACCATTTCTTAAGGCTTACCCATCTATTCCTAAACCTAAGGAGATCATTGGACAACAAATTACCTTCCTTTTGGAAGCCTGGTCCTTTATAACATAATATAGCAGGCTTAAGACATATATGGGGTTAAATGTGACTGGAATAATGTTATTTTATAGCTTTATTGTTAGAAGTATGCAACCAACCCTCCCCCAAATGGGGTATGGAAATATAATGTGGTGAACTTTTCAGAATGGGTTATATTGTTTGTATTACACAAGAAGATGTGACTGATGTTCAGAATTGTTTAGCATGCCTGTGTTAGACTGCACTCTACTAAACAGCAAACATATTTTTTACATGGCTAGAATCTGGTGTACTTGTAAGGATATTAATGGGGTTGTGTGAAGGGATGTTTCTGTTCAAACCTTTTACTGGTTTGATATATTGTATCACTAGTATTGCTGTTAACTTTTTGTTATTACTGATTATCTTTATTATTTTCTTGATGATTCCTTAAGACTCTATTCATAGGATCATACGATCATAGGAGGTTACAAGGTTAATGTCCCTAGAGCCTTTTTAAGCCTAGCCATTCATGTCCCAGTTCTTCTAATTATCAATACCCACTAGCTAGAATGGCTTTAGTATATGCCTGTCTTAAGGAATCTACAAACTGCCCTTTCTACAGGGCCCACAGGTGACAAGCCAGGAGTGAATTTGCACTTTCCTATCCATTGGTCCAAACTGCTTTTGAATAGACTTAGGGAAGAGCTCTGGTTCACATGAATGGGGAGCCTGTTCCAGAGAAGGGATAATCTCTGAGACGCATATCTGTCCCTCTAACATATTTTGTTTATGTCACAAATGATATTTATATCCTAGTGTTGTTTGTTTTGCTAATGTTTAGCAAATCCATCAGGGCTGGCTTGAAGAATGCCTTCTAGGTTAGGCATAGATTACCCCTCAGTCATCTGTAGGAGACCTAGTACAGGGACAGTACTTTGCGGCTGTCTGCATAGGTCATATTATTTACATTCTGTATTCTTTTAGTGAGTAACCTCTGTGGCCGATCAAGCTGTTGCAAATGCCTGGTCAGGTACATGCTGAAGGGGTGCACTGTACTCAATTATTGGTCTAATGAGGGATGAGTATAGTGGAACTCTGATCTCCTTATATCTGCATGCCATGCCCCTACTTATAAGTTGCATCACATAGAAGGAGTTTCTCACTACCATGGACAACAGTGATAAATGTTCAGATTACTGTCAACCTGAGTTTCCAAGTCCCTTACCACTGGCTCTACTGTTAGGGGAGTGTGTTCAATGCTGTAGTTTCTAAAGGATATAGTTAGGCATTATTTTGAGTTGATTTTTCTGCCATGGTTCTGGCACCATTTATTTGTCTGTGTCAGACCCATTTGGAGGATATCTGCATCTTTGGCCAATTCAGTGATTGCACGCAACTTGCAGGTGTCAGCAAATTTGGGTAGCCAAAGGTCCTCTACATTTGCAAGTATATTCCAAACAAAAGAGGTCCCATTGCCAAGCCCTGTGAGACACCATTAATAACAAGACTCTTAGTGGAGGTGGATTCCCTCATCTTAATTTCATGTGTCCTATCTGTGAGCCCTTTGGCTATCCATTGGATGATGTAGGGATTTATTGCTAAATCGATTAGCTTGTCTATAACACCCAAGCGAGGTATTGTGTCAAATGCCTTTGCCAGGTCAAGGTAAGCAGTATGTACCATTTTGCCCTTGTCCATGACTCTAGTGACTTTCTTGAAGAAGTCCACCAAGTTTAGTAGGCATGACCTGCCCTTGATGAAATTGATCTGGGTTTGAAGATTTCTGATACATTTGTACATCAGGTTCCCAATAATTCTTTCCATGACTTTATATCTATGACTAGTCAAACTTATGAATGTATAGTTCCCTAGATCTGTTGATGGCCCACCTTTGTGTAGAGGGATGACCATTGTAGTCCCCCACTCCCTAGAGATGAAGACTGTCTGGAGGCTTTAGTTGAGTAGAGATTCTAGTGGTCCTGACAGGTCATGTTTAAAGATATTTAGGAGACATCCTGGGTGATAATCAGAACCAATTAATGTACTGTTTTTAGCTCTGGAGAGAGCAGTGAGGACCTGTTCTTTAGTGATAGTTGGGAGAGAAATGGTAGAGGATATTTTCTGTGGGGGAAACAGGGTGAAATTGCTATATCCTTCAGTTCAGTATAGGAAGGTTCATTTACCATTAGTTCAGCACAATGTTGGGGTGTTCTATTTAAGACTGTGTACATAACTGAAAATGCCTTATGGCTGTCCTTAGCATGGGAGGCTATTTTTCCCATAAAGTTGTCTTTTTTGGACTTGATTAGTCTCTAGAGTTGCTTGTTGAGACCGATGAGGGAGTTTTTTTTCTTTTGACATAGCACTTCCTATTTTTGGACAGGATTTTCTTTCTTTTGTTGTGCAACCTATTTATACTTGAGTCCTAAATTTACTTCAGTTTGGTAGTGCTGTTTCTATGCAGTTATTTACATGCTTGTATAGGGTTTCCATAAACACTTCCTCATAGTCCACCATGTTCTGTGAGTTTGGAGGGCTTATAATTTAGCTATGCCATCACTTAATAGGAGATAATTAGCCTTGGAAAAGTTTTTAAAGGTTATGAGATTTGCTGGGAGATCAGCCTTTATATTTATTTCAATGGTGACCACATTGTGATCTAATCTGACCAGTGAGGTCATTACACAAGGAGTGGTTGTAATGTTCCCTCATATTTGTGCCTAACAGATCCAGGATATTTGCACCCTTAGTAGGTGTACAGACTAGCTGTTCCAGGGTATTTGCACTGATATAATCCAGGAATCTTTGAACCTGCATGCTAGTGGTTGTGTATGTATCCCAGTGTATGGTAGGATAGTTGAAATCACCCATGAATATGTTGTGTGAGTGACTCCAGTACATTCAAGTACATAGGATAGTTATCCAGGGTCATAGATAGGGAGCTATAGCTAGCAAAGATATGGTACTGAACTTTACCTAAGTTAGTTGAAGATGGAGTAGCTCTTGCATGTCATATTGTTGGACCAATCTTGAGGTGTGATTAATTTTATGTAGATTGATATTCCTCCACCTCATGTCCCTTTTTGTGCAGTAGCTGGTCTCAATGTGTGGAAGGCATTATAGTCCTATACTGCCGGGATGCCTTTTGCAGCTTTAAACTATGTCTCAATAATTACACAGATGTCAATACTCTCCAGAGTGATGAATCCTTCCAGGGAGCAAAAGTGTATTGCTGAGCTTCCTAGCACTGAGCAGTAATACCTTTAGTTTGTCTTGCACAGAATTTACTATTTTGGAAGGTTTAGCAGATTGGCATTGCCAAAAAAGGCACTATAGGGTTGGATAATATTTTGCCCAATATCCGAAAGCCTAGTGGGAACAGGTGCAGCCCATCCCTAGCAAAGCAGCATAGTCTGTCGATTGTGTCCTCCCAAGCTTAGAAATATTGGACTCTGTTAGAACGACACCAGTAACTAAGCCAATTGTTAAAGTCAATCAGCTTCTGTTTATATTTGGTATCATCCTTGGAGAGGGTAAAATGCTGGTAGAATGCTGCTCAATGCTAGACTCATACCTGCCTGGGACACACATTCTGAAAGCTCTATCATGTCTTTCTTCATATAGTCCAGGGAGACATGTCTCAGGTCATTAACACCCACATTGACTATGACAGAGTCATACTGGTACTTGTGGTTCAATGTTCTGAGTGCATGGGTGATCTGATGAATCCTTGCTCCTGATAGGCTACTAACTGTGACTGTCCTTGCTAAGCCTGGGAAGGGGGACGTCAGTGTGTCTCTAAACAGAGTCTCCAGTGACCGACATTATTGATTGTGTGGCAGTTTGCCTTAAGGGCTAAGGGGGTGATATATTGTGAGATGTGTTTTATGTGTCTTGGGAACTGTTGTCTTTGTAGAGTGTTTGGGAGGTTGCTGAGGGTAGCATATGGGAGGCTTTTGAGGTTTGGGTAGATAACATTTAAGAGCCTTACCATATGTGAGTTTATGTGATCCATAGTAGATGTATTGCGTGTGTTACTGGTAAACTGTTTGGAGGTATCAGTGTCTGTATGCTTTGCCTCCAAAACATTGTGCAATCATATCTCTAGAGTACTATATCAGTCTGCTTAAGAATAAGGTGTTTGTCATTAAACACAAGACAATTGCTACATTGTATCAGGATGCCCATTTCTACCAGGCTAGCTACCAAGACAGTAGGAAAATACATATCCATGGCTGTGGATGTTCTTTTTTGTGATCTACATGGTGCAGTACTATTGGGTTTTGGAGTTGTGTAGCTGGGTGAGAGGTCTAGGTTTGATCTAAAATGACATTCTTGGAGTAATGTTTCTCATCGGGCAAACTAGCTGCTATACACCCACCTTGATACTTGAGTCAGTGATGAAATGTAATGAATACCATGCTGTTTTTGGTGGGTTGTACTGCTTGAAGAAAAAATGTCTTAAAACAAAAGTTTCAGACTCAACTTTCATAGGTTTCCCATGCATTAAAGCAATTATTATACCACCTTAAAATGTGAATCAGTAGGAAATGATGAAACCTTGGCTTGCTAACAGGCGATACAAAATGCCATTGCACCCCTAAACTATGGAAAGGCACGCTATAGTCACTGAGGTGGACGACAAAAAAGGTGTCAGAATGCACTCCATTGAATAACATTCATTTGGCATAATTCCTCATCTTGGAATTCTTCAGAATCTGTTCCATTATTATTCCCGTTCCTGGTAGGTAAGAGAGATTATGTTGTACTGTATATGGAATGTCATAGCAGAAAATTGTGATGTTTATTTTTAGCAAAGAAAACATATCTAAAATTGGTATGCGGATTTGCTTAGGGGCTGTCTCTATCTCTGATACAATTAATTCAGATAAGATTACATTTACCTGCCTCACAGAGATGCTGTTCATTATTTTTTTTTATTTTAATGAACTACTTGAGGGGTAACTTATCATAATTTTTTTCAAGATTTTATTAGCTGTGTTATTTTTCATTTGTAGTTTTTTTAGTGAATTGAATATTTGAATAAACTACATTTTTGAGTTTTATGGCTTTTGTGATTTTGTTTTTTGTGAAGATTTGGAGGAGTCTGTTTATACAAATTCTTTGTAATAACTCTAATGTATACTTTCTGAACATTTCATGTTAAAAATCTTGGCAGTAACCAGCCTATAACAATCTTTCCCATTCATTCCAACAGCTTTGATTGTTTAATGTGCATTTATTAAACTGCATGAAGCATAATTTATTTACTAAGTAAGCAATAAATCACATTCAGATGTGGTTAATGCAAGACTTGCATATTGCAGGTGTGATTGGTTCAGCAGGACAAAACCTAGTTATCAAGCACAGGCAGCCATGGCTAAACTTGCATTACCTACAACCAAATATGATACTTCTTCTTCTTTTGGCTTTTCCCGGTTAGGTGTCGCCACAGCGGAACTCCGGTCCGCTAATGATTGGCAGTAGATTTTTATGGTGCCAAGGTGCCAGCCCGACGCCCAACCTTCAACGAAGGCATGCCTATTCACGTATGTCTTTCGAACGCCACTGAACCGCGGCGAGGACATGCAGACTCCACACAGTAGGCACTCCAGCCGAGAATCGAACGGGAGAACATCTTGCTGTGAGGCGACAACACTACAGCTGCACCACAACCAAATATGATACTACTATTACGTAATGACATTTTGCAAATTTCTGGGATTGGCTTACTGATGAACACTGCATGTGTATACCTGAGTATGTGCAAAAGTAGCTAAATATATGTAAGAAATATGGTTGCTGCTACTTCAGGAGGGTAATCCGTGTTTGTAATCTTCTTTTATGCGTATTTGAAAGCTTTTTGAGAGATTATGACAGTCTGATGAACAGGGTTCCTATTTTGCTCAGAAAACATTTTATTTGTTTTTGTTAAACATTAGAGTTGTCTTACGGAGGTGTTTGCATTGTCAAAAGAAGTTATCATAATTGTTTTATGTTTCATTAACTGTTTCAAAATATTGATTATTGTGATGATTCAACTGTTGTCTGTAGGCAAGTATTATGGATCTGGACTTTTTCCATGGATAATGTTTAATTTACCATCAGCAAATATAGGTGAAGAATGAAACATTTAATTTTATTTTATTTTACTTGCAATATCACCAGGAAACCAGGCTTATTTTAAGTCATACAAAGAAAATACACAACCCAGTAATATAAAAACAAGCACAATGATACCTGATTAAACAAAATAATACGTTGTTTTAAAACATGAATGCTGACATTGAAAAAGATACACATCTACCATAATTTTTGGCAGCAACAACATTCCTGTAAACTGGTTACTCCTTTGTTACAATAGGGTATATTCCAAGTATAAAAACATTTATTGACTAACATAGAAACTGCAAAAATAAATAAATAAAAATAATAATAATATTACTTAATGCCACCTTCCAGTGACGGCTGATAGTCAGACTACACAGCAAACAGTGATGAATACTGTAAGAGACTTCTGTCATAAATCTATTAAGGGAATGATGTAAAACAGATTTTACACGTTTACCATATCTAGAACAAAACATTACATTATTAACAAATATTGAAAGTAATTTTGCAAAATCTAACATTTATTTTCCTTGTGTCATAATCACAACTATCTTGCACTGTATGTTAACATGCTAATCGCTGGTAAAAGGTTATACAAAGCGTGTTAGGATATTTAGAAGAAGTCATATAAGAATCGAATGTTTGTCTCAGATCAACATAAAATTCAGTCCAAGCAATAATTTCTTGATTATAGTCAGTAATAAGTATAAATAGATTTATTTTTTATTTTTTTTAAAAGCATATTTTTTATCATACTAATCTTTTTAATAATTGGTCTTATTATGTTTAATGGCCCATGACTGCAATGTATCAAAACCATTTTTAATTTCCTTAATGCTTTTGCGAGATCAGCCTCATATTTATGTAAAACAATGCCATCCCTTTAGGCAGTAACTCAAGAACCAAACTGTAACCTGTTTAGTGTATTCATGGGTCTATATTATAAGCATGAAAAGACAAAACCGCAAACGCTCACATGAGCGAAAATGCCGGTAATCAAACTTGCTATTGTGGGAGGCTGTGCCCCCCCACACCCCCTGCTAACTATATATTTTAACTCCGAGGTCACACTACAGTGAAGAAAGGGCATATATCCCACTCCTCACTGTAACATGACCCCACAATCACATATTCGATTCCCGGTATTTTCTCTCATGTGAGCGTTCGCGGTTTAGTCTTTTTGTGCTTTTAATATAGACCTGTATTCATTACAATAAGAAAAAAGCAAAGGACCCAGGAGTGATCTCTATTGCATCTCACTAGTTAGGCTGCACAAAATTAAGGCAAGTTGATCTAATCCTCAAATAGATGGTCTTGATTGATCATTGTAAAATCTCTCACTCTACAACAGGCTTATTAAGAAAGCCAATATTATTTGAGAGACTCACTAGATCTATGGACAAATATATACATAATTTATTGGTGTATTCTAAATATCACAGGCTTTATGTAACAAGTTATCTAGAACTGACTTAGCTGTTGTAATACAATTATTTAAATTATTTTTTGAAAATGATGTTGAAATTCCCCAAATGTATTTTAGATATTAATGTAATCACTCAAATGTAAAAAAAGTTTCTAGAGTGTCATTACAAATAGAGCAGATATGTGCATAACTACTGAGGTATATTCTATTGCTATTGTTTACAACTGCCCAGTCTTTTTACTGTTTTAACTATAAAAAACAGAATGTCTGTCTATGTTACAAGAAGAAATGTTTCCTTTTGTGTAGAAAAACTTACTTCTTAATGTGCTCACCACAGTGAAGTCAAAACAATTCCTAAATGAAAATGATGCGGTCTTTCCCTGAGAGGTTTTTACAATCATTAAAAGAAAGTTCATGATAAGTCATTTCCAGTCTGATAGAGAACTCTAGTTATACACAAATACCCACAGCATATTAATGTGCTAAAGGCAAACTTGAATGAAAGAGATAAAACTTATAAGCGGTGGAAGCAGACACAAAGCTCAGAGCACTATGGGAATTTCCTGAATCAAAGAAAGCTATGTAGATAAACCACTTGCACAGCAAAGACACGTGTTTGGAATTTAGTTTTACTGAGAATCATTGCGGTAGGAGTCTATTGCCAGTTAGTGAAACTATTTTGTGGAAACAGATAGCTTCATCTAGGTGGATCTTGTGTTGTGGTTGTTTTCATTCCAAGGTAAGAGTAAGCACTTCCTTTAGTAACGCTGAACTCCCCTCAGTTGCTTCAAATATGTATTGCAATTATATAGACTTATGGCATTATCAGACAATGGAGTGCATCAGTGCTTGTTCTCAGAGATGTGGCTTCTACTAAACACCTCAACTTTTAAGTTATTGCACCTGAAATATTAATCCCCCCTTAACCACCCACACACACACATTTGCAAGCAAGTTACATATAGCTACTCATTACTATCTACTTAGATTCTTAAATCAAAGACCATCAACTCCCAAATGGCTTCCTTTAAACCTTGTAGTAGCCAAGAGGGCTTTTAGTATCAACTAGCTGGAGCTTGCTTTGTAGTTACAGTTGAAATAGGTTAAACCTAAAATGGTTTAAGAGCAAACATAAAATGCTCTTGATCAATTCCTACAAGTGAAAATGTTATAAAGATATTGGTTGTTTTTGTTATTTTTAGTATGTACTCTGTTTATATTCACCGACATCCGTGGTGGTGCAGCGGTAGCATTGTTGCCTCACAGCAAGAGGTTCTCCCGTTCGATTCTTGGCTGGAGTGTGGGGAGTGCCTTCTGTGTGAAGTCTGCATGTCCTCCCCATGGTTGGCTGGGCATTCGAAAGACATTCATAAATGGGTGTGCCTTCGTTAAAGGTTGGACATCGAGCTGGCACCTCGGCGTTCCTGAAAATCTACTGCCAATCATTAGCGGACCGGAGTTCCGCTGTGGCAACCCCCAACCGGGAAAAGCTGAAAGACAAACAACAACAACTCTCTTTATATACAACATTTTAACACAAACCATAAGTTATCCTCAGATTTGTACCTATTCAGACTTCTTAATAAGCTAATTTGGTGATAGAGTTATGTTCTATATAGGCTTATATTTAAAATTATTTGTATTTACTTATTAAGCACTTTATACTTGTCAATATCATATGTATGTACGTATGTATGCATATGATGTATGTTGCTGTGTTGCTGACTCTCTATTAACTGTGCCACATTTAATTAATTATAACATGGTGCATACTTCTTAACTGCCTGTGCATATGGCTCACCTCATTGTTGGAGAGGATACATGAACCAGTCCACGAACTCGAGCATCTAATAATCAGTGAATGAATCAATCAGCTTTAATTCTTCTCCTGCCCATGTGTTTGCACATGTGCATACTCATGCGCGCGCGCACAGACACACACACACACACACACACACACACACACACACACACACACACACACACACACACACACACCTTAGCTCTATAATCATAAATTAAGTTTCTTCTTGTCTTAACAACTTCCTCAACAAAAAACATTGTAAAGCAAAAAGTGATCATAGAATTTCTGGATGAAGTAAAACTGGAAACCAAAGCTTTTAAGAACAACAAAGTGAAGTTTATTCTTGACCACAGAGTACAATATAACCCTCCAATCAGTCCTACAATATGTCTATTAGCCAAGGAAGAAGTAGAAAAAGAGTATTGGATATATGTGATGCAAAACTTCACTGGTAACCCTGCCACCTTTCCTGAGTGGTTAATCCAGCTGCTTCATTTGCATTTAGTGCAATATAATATTCAGTACCCTAAGAAATACTTATATAGGAAGCAAAACAAGCTTTTCAACCTCTTTATTTTAATTTTTTGCACGCTCAGTTTTTTCAGGTAAATTTAGGTTCATAGTTACTTACTAGGCTATTGATTTTTGAAGATCTTAAAATGCCGAGCCTTTAATTCCCATGGTAGTTTTGAACCCTTACTGTTTGCATACAGATAATCCAGAGATGGGCCAAGCAAGAATATGTTGGGACATGTACATGTTTCCTCTCTCCATGAGGGACAAGGGTGCTAAAGCAGGGATGAGTTTGTGTTTCCCTATCTGTTTCCTGAATTATGTTTGAACAGAGTAAGAGAAGCACTTTGCTTTATGTGGCGTGGAAGATGATTACATAGAAGCAGTATTATCTGTGATACAAACGTCCCCTATCATGTTCTATTTATTTTGCAAAAGAGATTGAGATCCCTTGAGTGGATGAGTATGATACCACTGGACTTGTAAAGGGTTAGTAGGGCTGACAGCATACAATCTGATGAAGGTCTATGCACAAGTCAGAGATCACGTCTTAGTAGCCTGTATGATGCTGAAAATTGGGACAAGTTTTTTTTTTTTTTTTTCTTACAATTTCAGCACTTGATTTTTCATGAGAAAGCATTGTGGCCATTCCAGTTGTGACAAGTACTTGGAGAGATCCATAATGAAATGGGTATTATTTTCAATGATCAGCTGAATTACTGCCAAATACAGTGAAAAATTCCATCCCATAATACATTTATATATAAACTTATATAGAGATCAGTGTTCAGTTCATTCTCATTTCAGTTCATTCTCAACAAAAGTTCTCAAATCTCTAACTATGGGATCAGTTTTCACGAGTGTGCTGTCAGTGTGATAATTCCAAGGGGAGTCATCCTTGTTGAATGATATGATTATGTACTTCTTGGCATTTAGTTTTAACCCATTTTTTGACACCAGCTATTTGTTTGAAACAAGTCCTCTTGGAGGAGCTTGATACCCTCTGGGGAGATTATGATGGCACTAAGTTTACAGTCATTTGCAGATTTGATCAGCCAGAAATCCTTAACATTAGCTTTGACCTCCAGAAAGTAAATGCTAAAGGGGAGTGGCCCAAGGACTGAATCCTGGGGTACACTGCTAATGTCAGTTTGGTTTGGAGGAGGTAGAGCCAGCCACTATAACATCCTGGGTTATGTTTGTGATCTAATTTGTTACCCAACAAGATACACAGGGATTGATATTTAGCTAAAAGAGTTTATCTATGATACCTAAGTGTGGGGTGTAGTCGGACACCTTTGTAAGGCCTAGATATGCACTGTGCACTGTTTTGTCCTCATCCATTGCTTCAACAACTTTTACAAAGAAGTTGACTGGGTTACATAGGCAGGACCTGCCATTGATGAATCAAGACTGGTTTGGTTGGGAGTCTATAGGTTACCTATATTTTTATATATTATTTCTATAATGATCCTTTTCATAGCCTTATAAATGAGACTGATCAGTAATACAGATATCACAGTCTTCACAGGAAGTCTTAACAGGCAGTACTTAAGACATCCAAGGTATAAACTGTCTTAATTTAAGGATAATGTATGCTTGATAACCATTTTAACATAACATCTGTGTGATCTACTATGTTACCAATGTGGCAAATTTGCTGTCAAGGAAAAAAATGAATTCATTGGTCATCATTGCTCAATCTAAAACGTTCACTCTAGGCTGCTTACTTTTCTGGGAACACATGCAATTTTATAATTAGAGAAGATTAAAAACTGTGAAATTAAATTTAGCATTTTAGAAAGGTAGCTTACTCAAAAGTACATATAAAAACATCTCATATTTTTCATGTGTACTGCTACTAATTTTCTTTGTGCTTGTCATCTGCTTAGAATCTATTTGACTTCAGTATTTTTTCAAGTTAATGTTTGTATATAACTTGTAGCCAGAAAATATGTGTGGTTGGAGGTGTACATGTGATGTAATGGATCTACTTTAGATGAACAAATGCCACTTACCCGAAACCTGTTTCACCAAGACGAGAAGACCGACAGCACCACAACACCAATGTCCTGGAATACCGACTGTTTACTCCAGGTAAGCAACCGCTCGACCATCCAAAACAAAGATGTAAACAGAAGAAAACCAAACCCACCCATGTGGGGGGGCTTCACATCCCCAGCTAACTCCAAGATCGCACTACTGTGTGGGTAAGGGGCAAAGTTCAACAGGATGGCTAAGGAGTTACTTACCTGGAGTGAATAGTTGATGTTCTGGGACATCGGTGTTGTGGTGTTGTCGGTTTTCTCATGTCAGAGAAATGGGTTTTGGGTAAGTGGCATTTCGTTCATCTAAACTAGACCCGATGTAATAGCTAATGAGACTGAGCTACTTAACAAAATCTATAAAGTATCCTTGAACAGATGCCCTTTTATTGTCTTCTTAAAATGCATCACATTATCAGGTCTGCCTGATACGATCTAGAATTTTATTTCAGAATGCAGGTGCAAGTTTAAAAATGCTCCTTCTATAAAAGAAAACCTAAGAAGGGGATCTATCTGATAATAACTCTTGATAATAACGCTGATAATAACTCATCAGATCCACAAAACATTTAAAACTGTTCCCTTAAAAACAGCTTGTGGCATTGAGGTGAGCAGTATCTTTCATGTAGTAGTTTAAATGTAAGAGTATTTAAAAGTAGTGAAGCCCTTGCTGAAATTGGAAACCAATTGTATTCATTGTGCTACAATGATGGTCAGTGCTGCCACACAGATGAATGATTCTAAGTAATTTGTATTCTGTTGTTCTGTTGTTTGCAATAGTGCAGTGTTGTGAGGTGACAGCAGGTAAATGATCAGTGGGGTGGTCATAATCAAGCTTGAGAATTAGTACATCGAAAGTGGTGGCTCTTGCAGAATAGATACTGTACAGGGACAGGGAATCTTAAATTGGGCTAATAATGTGCTGATGCTCATTTCTGTCAATGTGCTAAATAATAACGATTGGTCCTCTTGTAATTCCTGTGTAATGGAGGGTCAGCATGTGTTTTGGCTCTAAATGTTCTACTACTAAGATAGTTTTTGAACCATGCGATAATCTCAGTGGAAATTTTGCAAGCAGCTGGTTTCTGCAGAATAACAGAATGATCTATGGTTTGAAATACACATTTCATGTCAAGAAAAATGACACCAGCTAATTATCTGTTTTCCACATTCTTGATTTTTAAGACAATATAATGCAACCATTGTGATGTATCGGGGGTGAAGTTGTGTTGCCTGTTGATCAATGTGTCATGTCTATTGATATAACGTAGAACTTGTTTGCAGATTATTTTATAGAATTTTAGCTAGTGGGCAAAGGTTGACGGTCAGAGGATGAAGAAGGTTTTGTCACTTTGGGCAGTGGGATTATCAGACTGTTTGAATAAACAAAGGATAAAGCCTGTAGAGAATGAGAGATTGTGTATTTATTTAAGGCTTTATCCAGATTTCTGAAGTTGAGAGGTATGAACAGAGCATACATGATATATGCCTGCCAACACCATTGCTTGCAGTTTTCTAACCCTTCTACATAGCTAGCAATATTCTAAACAAGCCACTACCACAGTAAATTAGTCTGCAAGAGTAAACAAAATGCTCAAAGTCTTCATATACACCAGAATACCAAAACTGACATCTATCAGATAGAATCAATAAAAAACATGGGAAATGGGTATTCAAATTAATTGTCATTACTACAAATGTCAGCTTTTGGTTGCAGCATTCTAATATGCAAAAACGTTTGTTCTGAGTGTTTTGTAACCCTTGAAGGCTATCCATAGAAGAGTTAGATCAATTGTAATTGCTTAAAAATGAGCTTGTGTGGTCCAGACCTCCATTACATATTTTTACAGTAAGAGTTTCTCTGGGGCATGTGCAACTTTCTACATGAAGCTAACCATGACACACAAAATTACATCTCCAACAGCACTGTCAAACTGATTTTAAGAAAAGGGGCTATACTTTTTTCAATCTGTGGTTTAAAAGTACAAGTACAAAAATGCCTACATTAAACATACAAAATATAATGAAAATTAAGATTAGCTTAAAATATTCATTTTGGTGTTTTTATACACACAAAAGTGTCCAGCTGTGGTAAAACATGCATGTCATGCCACGAAGAGCAGAAAGTGATATAAAGGTGAAGCAAGGAACACTCAGTTATTCTCAGACTGTGTCCATAAACCTAAAAAAGCACATAAAACCTCAACAGCTTCCAAGAGTGAAACAAAGTATGCATTTTTACAAGATGCCTTAACACCCACAACATAAAACAGCTTATTAAATGCCGACCATAAAAGCTACAATTATTACTTTGAACAACAGAATAATTTTCCCGCAATAAGTAGATTTTCAACCAATCCGGAATTCATATGATCAGCCATAAGGGCAGCACAAATGCAACAGTATCCAGGTGTGCACTCTTCCTCATCACTTAGATGCACAACAGTCAACTCTTGTACCATGCCAAAATTCAGAATAAACTGCAACTACGACAGGTGAGTAGGATGACCAACAGTTTACATATGGAGTGTACCCTGACCAGCTGTCCCTTCACTTAATTACTCAAGAGCCAATAATACTATCTGTGGTTTATGGTAACCAGTCTCAAACCAAGTTACATGACACTCTTGTTATGTGAGGACAGGAGTGCTTACAGTAAACGTAATTCAAAATGCATTAGCAGGGTATGTCATTAAAGAGTTCTTAAATAACACTGTCAGCTGATCAACCCACTCAGTCAGCTGGCCAGGCCTACATTTCTGTAGGTCATCAAACTTTTGTTGGCATAGGGGGCCAGACTGGATGATCCCTATCAGATATGAGAAGTGTTCACCCAACTCCTGTCAGATATCAGTTTTTTTCAGTCCAAATCAGAAACACAGGGTTCAGTCTCACCCAGGTATGAATTCCTAAGTAGGTAGAACATTATCTTGGTCTCCTTATTGGACCAGCTTGGAGCTCAGCCTCATGCCTTCACTGGTGCTGACATCAATCTAAAGGCCAGTACCAGAATGAGGAATGCAAGTTCAGGGCTGTGGTCTATTGGTTTGGAATCATGTCCTTTGGGTGTGACATAACCAAAAAAAAAAAAAAAAAAAAAATTGGCCTGTAAGGGCATTACTCTTGGAACTGATATTACTGGCAAGTTTAGTTTAAACAAATCAAAAAAAGGAATACTTTAAATGATCCTACTATAAAAGAAAACCTAAGAAGGGGATCTATATGATAATAACTCTTGATAATAACGCTGATAATAACTCATCAGATCCACAAAGCATTTAAAACTGTTCAGCTGATTAACCCACTCAGCCAGCTGGCCAGGCCTACACTTCTGTAGGTCATCAAACTTTTGTTGGCATAGAGGGCCAGACTGGATGATCCCTATCAGGTATGAGAAGTGTTCACCTAACTCCTGTCAGATGTCAACATTTTTCAGTCCAAATCAGAAACACAGGATTCAGTCTCACCCAGGTATGAGAAGTGTTTTTCAAATTTTTTCAGTCCAAATCAGAAACACAGGATTCAGTCTCACCCAGGTATGAGAAGTGTTCACCCAACTCCTGTCAGATGTCAACTTCTTTCATTCCAAATCAGAAACACAGGATTCAGTCTCACCCAATCATGAAATCATTCATTTTTCATTTCTTTGCATCTATTTCACCTTATGTGATTTGTGTTTTGTTAATTTTATGTGATTAGTAAACCTGGTTGGGATGCAAGAATCCTGTGTTTAAGCATATCATTTTCAGGATTGCATCACTGTGTATCATTTCCATTTACTTAACTTCTTTTGTTTTAATACATAACTATATGACACTGTTTATGTAATTAATTACTGAGTGGTTTGAGGTAATAAACTATATCTCAGCAGGCAGGACGGCCTTTGATTACATTTTATGAAGATGCAGACTTGATGAGATATGACTGTATTTTATTTTTTCTAATCATAGTTTTTTTTTTTTTTTTTTTTGAGAATTACTAGGGTTGTTCACGTGTTCCTAAGGACAGTTGAGGGCTGCTGGGGACTGCTGCGGACTCTGCCATTGCAACAAGCAGTCCACTTACCTGAAGTAGTGACTTATGTGTTCATTTATTCTTGCAGTTCATAGAGATAAGGGTAAATAAGCGTAATTTGCATAGGACAGGCATAAATTACATTGAACATATATGAATAAGTGCAAGATCACAATATTAACCTGCAATCACTCAAGATAGGTGGGAATGATTTAGGAAATCTCATAGGAGGTTACTAGTCTATCAACCCGGAGGTCATTTCACACCTAGCCATTTTATCCCAATGTAATAATGTAGATCCTCTAGTCAATACCCAGGATTGTATTTAGTAATGACTGCCCTTATCCAGGAGGGTTGTGGGCACTATCCCCGGTAAGAATTTATGGTGCCTTAGCCACTTGTCCAGGTTCCCTTTGAACAGTGTCATAGAGGTGCTCTGTTTCACATGAATTGGCAGCCTATTCCAAAGATGTGGCAGTCACTGGGAGACAAATCTGTCCATCCAGCACATCCTATTCAAGTTGCAGGCCATATTTAGGTCCCTGAAATGGGTAGCTGTAGTCCTTTTTGATTTATAGATACTCAGCAAATTCATTAGGTTTGGGTCAGAGACTACTCTTTAAGCCAGGGATAAGTCTTCCCTAAGAAGTCTGTATGATACTGGGCATAGTGACAGGGACTTCATTTGGTCTGTGTAAGGCACATGCTGGAGTCCCTCAATCTTCTTAGGTAGAAATATCTGAGTTATACCAATTGCTGCAGCTGCTTTGCCCGGTAAATGCAGAAAGGGGCATTATACTTGATTATGGGCCTGATTAGTGAAATGTATAGAGGGAATATAACCTCATTTACTGTAGAGACAATGCCTTTGCTAATTAAGTGTGCTAGGTAGAAAGCCTTCCTTAGTACAGCAGACACATAGTTGTCAAAGTTAAGGATGCAGTCTACTTGTAATTGCAGATCTCTTACTATTTCGTAGGTACATAGGGTATTATTGTTAATTCGATAGTGTGAAGGGACATAGTTTTTACCAAAGAGAATGATGATGGATTTCTTTGTGTTCACTTTGAGACCATGGCTAACACACTAGTCACTGGTCTGCGTAAGACCCTCCTGGAGTATACTGACATAATTTGGGGATTCAATAATTGCACCCATTTTGAAGTCATCCACAAACTTGGTCAGTCACAGCCCCTTAGTTTTAGCCTGAATTTCTGAGAAGTATATACCAAACAGTAGGAGACCCAGCACTGACCCTTGTGGCACCCTGCTCGTGACAGGTCTGCTGATTAATGTGGAGTCACCCACTTTGATAATGTGTGACCAGTCTGTGAGCCAGTTGGCAACCCATCTTACAACAAAGGGGTTTACATTCAGTTTGCTAAGCTTATCAGTAATGCATGAGTGTGGGATAGTATCAAAGGCATTTGCCAAGTTGAGGTATGCTGTATGCACAGATTTGCCCTTATCAATGGCCATGGTCACATTTTTGAAGAAATCCACCAGGTTTAACAGGTAGGATCTGCCCTTCACAAAGCCGAATTGGGTCGGATCCAGGGTTTGGAGGCCACCTATGTCTTTATTTATGAGGTCCATGATGATACATTCCATGGCTTTACAGATGATGCTGGTCAGACTTATGGGTCTATAATTCCCTGCTTCTGTTGCTAAGCTACCTTTGTGGAGGGCAGTAACTGTTGCTGTTCTCCATTCTACAGGGACAAAGCCTGTGGCTAGGCTGTGATTGAATAGGGTACTTAATGGTGATGCTAGTTCATGTTTTAGTTTTTTAGAAGACAGCCTGGGATGCTGTCTGGTCCCATAGAGGCTGAGTTTTTTGCCTAAGACAAAGCTTTAATGACCTGTTCTTCAGATATGTAGGGTGGAGAAAGGGAGTTGGGGGCAAGATTTATGATATATTTGGAGGTGATAAGGGAGTGAAATTTTCTCCAAATCTGTCTGCTAGCAGGTTTGCTATCACTGCAGGATCAGTGTGTGTGACACCATTAGTCACTAGTTTGTCACATGCTTTGGTCCTACCTTTTAGACTATGTAGCTATAAAAGGCCTTATGGTTATCCTTGGCCGTGATTGCTAATTTTTTTCTCAAAGTTACCCTTAAAGGAATTGACATGTTGTCATTTTTGCCTGTTGAGGCTGAGGAGGGTGCTTTTCCCTTGTTGGAGCCTGGCCTTAGTTTTCTTGGACAGCACCTTTTTGCATTTGTTGTAAAGTTTGTTGATGCTGGATATTCAGTTGAAAACAGTTGAAATTGATTTTTGATAGCAGTGTTTACTAGGTACAATTTGTGTTTTATAGATCTGACAGTGCAAAGCAAAAGATCCATGTATTTATGAAAAACACATAAATCAGAGTTTATGGCAGCAGCGATGAAATGGTGTGGAGAAAAACTAAAACGTGAAAGTTTTTTTTGAAGTTGTTTTAGATGTATTTACTGATTAAAACACACGATATAAGCACACTGGATATAAGCACATACTTGTATTGCATTTTCTCCAGTGTATTTTTCTTTTAGGCTACATGGTGTTTTACTGGGGATTTCTGTAATAATAAATGAAAAAAAAATAGCTATATGAAATGGTAGAGTAAGCAGAGTAGTCTACTAACAGTGTCATAATATGATAGTGTAATATTAAGTATTTGCAATACTACTATGAATTTGTTGATGATGTTGTACTGATTACTGCTAACTGGCTGACATTTTACTTGCAGTATATGTATATGAATATGGGTATTGTGTCACTATGCATGTTTTTGTACTTGAATTTTTTTATGTATTTGTGATGAAAACAGGCATGCTTTCATTGCTGTGTTTTTTGGCTGTGATAAGTCAAACATCTCTGTACATGACTTTGATGTTGTTTTAGGTAACTGAATGATGCAGCAGCAGGAATCAAGACAGAAAACAGACAATTTTGGCCAGAAGGAGAGCCACATTCTTGTGGCAACCTTCAGGAGATACAAAAAACAGCTTTCTGGAAAAGGGAGACCCAAACAAGCTGACAGGACAAAGGCATAGAACCAGCTAGTTTTGGTTTACATTTAAATTGTTGAGGGACGTTTCGGTGACCACAGGTTGTCGAATGACATTTGGCCGACCCGTGTTGCTGATCCTTCCCTTGTGCGAGTTCCTTTTCAGTGAATGCTCAGTGCATTTGCAAAGATGAGGTCTGTCATTGAACTAGAGATCACGGTACAGTGGCGATTAAGAAATGTACACTTTTCCGCACTGTAGTGCGATCTCAGAGTTGGAATATATAGTTTACAGGGGGTGTTGGGGGGCACAGTTACATCTGGTGCAGTGTAGGACTGCATTCTATTAATGTCTAGTAAGGTCGAATTTGCATATTAATATGGGGATTCAACATTTTGCACACTCCGTTTTTAGTTTTCCAAGTCAATATTACCGCATTTCAGCCAACTACATTTCACACGTATGATAGTAAACTGCTAGTTATGGATATAAATGCTGTTGGCAGAAGGAACTGCACATTAACACAGTGCAAGAAGAGGGCCAGTGATATGGTGGGATGTGCAAGATCCAAGGCAAGGCAGAATGTGATTCCCCATAACTGTACTAGGTTGAGGGGGGCTCTAATAATCATTCCTTTAATATCTGATGAGGAATCCTCCTCTCCATTTGTGGGGTTGCATAAGCTTTTACAAAATAGTTACTAGAGGCTAGTGATCAGTCTCTATTTGGATAGGTCTTCCATAAATATAATCTCTGAACTTCGAACATACTGCTAAAAGCTCTTTTTTTATTTGTGCATACTGCATTTCAGTTTGGGCTAAAGTTTTGGATGCAAAGTCTACTGGTATATCTTCATGAAGAATTGCTGCGCCAAGACCATACTTTGAAGCATTACAAGAAAGAGTTACTGGTTTGTGAACATCATAGTATCTCAAAGTGGGTGGACTGGCAGTTTTCTGTTTCAGGATATCAAATGTTCTTTAGTGTTGTTCCATCCACGACCAGTTAACATTTTTGGGTGTCAACTCACATAACGGTGCAGAAAGCTCACTTAAATCTGGGATGAACTGTCATAAATAGTTGACCATACCAAGAAAGCATTGTAAAGATGTGACATTGGAAATGGCATTTCTAGAACTGCAGTTTGATTGGACGGATCAGGTTGCAAGCCATAACTGGTAAACGAATGACCTACATAAGTAACTTCCTTCAGCCTGAATTTACATTTCTGAGGATTCAGTTTAAGACTGACTTCATGAGCATGTTCTACAAATTTCCTGAGGTTTTTATCATGTTCGACTTTGGCATTGCCCCCTACAATAATGTCATCTACTATGACAGCATATGGATAACCAGAAAAAATATTTGCCATTGCATGTTGAAAGACTTCACTGGCAGAATTGATTCCAAATGGCATTTTCAAAAATCTGTATCTACCAAATGGTGTACTGAAAGTGGTTAACAATGAAGATTTGTGATCCAGCGAAATTTGTCAAAATTAACTTTTTACATCTAAGACAGAAAAAACAGTGGCATTTGGCATGAGAGCAGCTACTTCTTCTACTGTACGCATTTGACGATGAGGTCTCTTAAGTGCTTTGTTTAAATCTCTGGGATTAATACATATTCGAATATCATCTGAGCTTTTCTTATAAGCTATGACCATGGAGGACACCCATTCAGTTGGTTCTTCTGTTGAAGTAATTACACCTAAATGCACCATTTTGTCAAGCTCTGCTTTTACTTTGATCTGCATTGCAACTGGAACCTTCCTTGCTGGTTTGACAACTGGGCTTACTTCATGGTTTAACTTCATGGAATATATAACTGGGAGTTTGTCAAGATCGTATTTGAAAATATCAGCATATTCACAAAAAAATTATTGTGGTTGCTTAGACTTATATGGTAGACCTCTATATTAAATTAAATCAATCCCATTCTCAAACTGTCTTTGAGGCCTAAAAATGACTGCATGTGTGCTTTGACTATGTAAAACTGCAAGTCATGGCTGTCCTCAATAGAATAGCATGAAAGAACTACTGAGCCTTCAGTCTGAATCTCTTCACCACCATAAGCAACTAGTTTTGCACACTTTGCTGAATCGAGTTTCTCACCAGCTTTTACTTTATCAAACATTTGTGCTGATATAACATTGCACTTGGACCCAGTATCTGCTTTAAGTTCTACAGGTTCCCCATTACTCAGTACAGTACAGACTATTTCCCACTTTGCCAACAAGTGATAGTCAACTGCATTAACAGTTTCATCAATTGCAGAGACACCATCAACATAAAAAGTTTGCTCGCAACTTTCTATTTAATCTACTTGCTTCTTTGGATGCTCTCTTTTAATAAAAGACTATGCCACTTTAAACTTGCAAAGCTTTTTGAATTGCTTCCACTTTTTACATTTGTGACACTGCTGACCAAAAGCTAAGCACTTTTCTTGATTAGGTTCATGACTGCATCCACAATTATTTATTTTTTATTTATTTATTTTACATTTGTTGACTGGGAGAATCCAACTGGATATATGTCCATTTTCAGCGGAGGCCCGGGGAGAAAAGCTCCACATTTAGAGTAAATTACATACAGGATAAAATAGATACATATTATTACATTATTGTAATAACCAACAGAGTTGCAGGATAGCATTCATAGAATGCTAGAATGCTAAATTGAGGTGCATAAATGTTTTTGTATGTGCATCTTTATCAGATTACGACAATTAAAAATGAGGTTTGCTGTAGGTTTTACTGTGTGTGCCATACTCTTCAGTTTATATCTCTTTTTCATTTTAACCTCATGTTGCATACTATCAATGTTCACACTGGCATAGACTGCAAGCATGCTTTTCTCATTTGTAATCATATTCCTGTGCTTCTCTGTAAGCTCACGTATTTGACAAATCCCTATGGCTTTGCTCAAAGTTAAATCACTATCACAAAGCAAACTCTTTCTCACTGCATCGTTATTAATACTACATGCAAGACAGTCTTTTATCAACTCATCTCTTAGATCACCAAATCTGCATGTTTTTGCTTTATTTCTCAAGTCAGTTATATATGCTGCAAGAGTTTCACCAGGCTTTTGATTTCTTGTGTAAATATGTGCCTTTCCATTGTAATATTCATTTGAGGGTTACACCATTCTATAAATTTACATTTTAAGCACCAAGGGTCTTCCCGCCTTTCACCCTGTATTACAGTGTGGCGGTCTTCCCCCTCCCCTGCATACATGGCAGGTGCACACACAAATGAGCATTCTCTCTCAATGCCTTTTGAGCCAGCTAAATTGAGGTGCATAAATGTTTTTGTATGTGCATCTTTATCAGAAAATGCAGCCTGTATTACAGTGTGGCAGTCTTCCCCCTCCCCTGCATACATGGCAGGTGCACACACAAATGAGCATTCTCTCTCAATGCCTTTTGAGCCAGCTAAATTGAGGTGCATAAATGTTTTTGTATGTGCATCTTTATCAGAAAATGCAGCCTGTAAGAAAATATCATATTCTTGTTCAAACACTCGCCAGTTCTCAGCAATATTACCATTAAATACCAGTGGACCAGTGTGACGGTCTTCCCCCTCCCCTGCATACATGGCAGGTGCACACACAGATGAGCATTCTCTCTCAATGCCTTTTGAGCCAGCTAAATTGAGGTGCATAAATGTTTTTGTATGTACATCTTTATCAGAAAATGCAGCCTGTAAGAAAATATCATATTCTTGTTCAAACACTCGCCAGTTCTCAGCAATATTACCATTAAATACCAGTGGACCAGTTCTGTAAAATCCCTCTGCCATAACAAAAATATATAATTAAATTTAAGCATAGACCAGATACTTGTAATTATGCTTAACTGCACAACAGTCTCCCTGAAATGGCTGTATTTTAACTCTGCAAACACTGCAAACACTTTGGACACTTCAGATACTTTGAATAGGTTTAGTTAAGGCAAAAAAAATAGTACACTGCAAAACTATTTGGTGTAATGGAAAACTACAGTCTATTACTTCTACATGAAATATAGTGGGAGCTACATAAGTATTAGACAATCTGTCTGCAGGCCATTTCAAACCTAGCCAAAATTCAACATTTCCCTCTAGCCTCAAGGAGGACAGGACAAGATAGACCAGGAGAAATTTTGAGGTTGTCCACCCAATTATCTAGGGCTACTTTAAAGGAGGTAAGGGTGCTACAGTGCTTGACATGTAGCCGAAGTTAGTGAAAACTTACAGTATATCCTTTGAAATGGGGGTGCAATGCCAGCATGTTTTATTATTAGAAATCATTTCACAGTTAGATTTCCACACATGCATTCCTGAAGCCTTTCCATTATTTTTAGGATTACATATTATACATCCCCAGCTGTGCCAGGCATACAGTAAACTAATCTACACCTTTACTTTTAGTTTTGTTTTGCAATAACCACTTCATGTTTGCTGGTTGCATGGTCCTTATCTGAACAAATTGCTTCCTCCATTGATTTTTCTGTCCACGTCTAATTTCTTTACCGTTTACTGCTGTGCTTCCTTCATCACCCTGGAGGCTAGTGTTTCATTGAACCATATCTCATAGATAGGGCACAATCATTTTGTATTAATCTGAGTGCAGATAAGGTTTAATAAAACAAACAAGTTAAATGTGATGCAAGACAATTATATACCTTGGATAAAAAAACAAAAACAAAACAACCATTAAGATGATCTGTATCAGGTGAGGCATTAGACTTATCACAAGGCAGAACATTCATCACCATATCTTTAGTTATTATTGCACCCGTCTAACTATTTTGTAGATTTTTGAGATTCAGTCCATCCATCAAACTTATGGAGCCATGATAGCGTCTCTGATAAAAAAATATTTATCATTTTTTTTTTGGATTAGAGACAATAGTGTTGCCAGTATTTAAGTTAAGATTCTCAGTCCTCAACTTCCTAAATTGGCTTATAAGCTTATAAAAAGTGTAAGTTCTTTCAATAATATGACTCACTAGTGTCAATTCATAGTTTGGTGTAGAACTTCTAATTAAGGTCCTTAAATGTTCATAGGTAATTACTAGGCTAATGAATCCAGGGGGCTTTTTTAAGCTTTATAAAGATGAGAATCAAACTTTGCACACCTTAACCATTATGCTCACCCCCAACTCCCAGACTATTGGCTCTTATTTGGGACTGGTGTAAGCCTGTTCTTAATATTATTTGATAGAAATGTCCCATATTCCTGTCAGCATTGTTGTTTTATCTTTATTATAGTATTTCCACAGAGATTTGGACTACCAAGTAGATGATTGACCAATGTAGTCAGCATTACCATTGATAATGGAAGAAAGTGAGATATAATGAGGTCCATAAATTTATAAAAAAGTTCCAGGAGTTTTCAGTGTTGACCAGGTGCTGGAGTCTCTTCTCATCCTGTTACAAAGAAAGGACACTATGGATCAGTGTTTGTGCCCATATTGCTTTGTTGTCTTCATTGAAAGTATCTGTTTATATCATGACAGGTTTCTGTCCACCACTCCAGTGTAAATATAGCACTTACATAAGGGTATAAAAGCATTTATAGAAATCAGGAACAAAGACACCACTTCTGGACTGAAAAATGCTGTTGAGTATTACCCAGGCTTGGTACATTTTTGACAGACTAAAGACTAAAGGTACACATACCTGTGTTTTGAAGTCATTCAGACTCCCTAAAAATCTAACTGAAAGAGGAATGTCATTCCAGACTGCCAGTAGAAAGTAACCAGGAGCACCGCCTTTGACGATGGAAATTTAAGAGATATGAAGTAGCCCTTTGAGTAGATGTAATTTCCCTATATGATGTGCTGCATTCGCTGTCCGTGCTTCTTTAAGATTTCACTATTGCTGCTTTTCTCATTAATTATGCCATTTGGCATTGGGGCATAGGTTATACTAGGTCTACCCTTTGCAAATTCTAAGCTTCTTAGTCCTGTCTGTACATCCATACCTCCTTTATGGACTCATCTGCTAGCACTGTACTGTCTTTCAACTAATATCTAATAATTAATGTCTGTGGCCTACACAGCAGTTTGGCTACTAAACCTGTGGCTTTCCCTCTGAAAATCAAAGACCTTCCTCCTAACACTATCACATTATCCTCTGCAGGTGTCGTTAAACTTAAGCTGTCAGCTGCTTTTCAGTTCATTAAAGTGTTTTGTTCACATTCGTTGATGCATTTTGACCTCTACTGAGTTAAGTGCTACAGTGGATTTGTAGCATTCACATTCCTTATTTATTTGAGTTGTTTTATAATGAAAAACTTAGTAAACTTTTTATTAAACTACAGTGCAGATAAATGTATTGTATCCCACAGTGACATCAACTTAGGGATAGCATGAGATGTGTCCACAGACTTCACGGGATCGGTCTCTGAATATACATGCCAGAGTGCCCATTAATGTCTATGGGTATACCTCATTGCCAACATAGGTTGATGTCCCTAAGGTTAAAGTTTATTCCTTACTCTCAGCTGCTGAATCCTATGGAAAGCAATATATTTAGCAGTATTTTTATCAAAAGCAGTGAATGAAAATGTATACTGATAGGGCAGAAATGCTGTTCAGCCCTATATGCACCTAATGCTATGCCATCTAGGTTAGTAATTCTTTTGCTGCAAAATGCTTTACGATTTCAGTTGTTCTAATAATGGGACACTTTCTTTCTTTACTTTTGCTTTGCCTGTTTTGTCTTTCTTCTTCTTCCGTCAGTTTATATGTAGCTTTACGCTGCTGCCTTTGTACTCATTTCCTTCCGTTAGTATTTCCTCAGCCTCTAGCCAGACTTTCTTCTATTGTACAATGAATATTGATTGTCGAATAATAGGTTTATAGATTACAGCAGTATGACGTCTTGGTCATTTTCTGTCTAAACCGTGCTGGAATTGTTATGTGATACTAATGTGTATTGATCTGTTCATAAGACTTTTATCTGGATAAATCTGTTTACATAAGTTAATATTGTTTGTGTTTTATACAGTTGTATTCCCAGATGACCCATGAAAAACAAATTGTGTTATTCTAATACAGCCATCCAGTTAACAAAATACAAATCAGGACATGTGTTTGTTTTTTTTTTGTTCTCTTCATGCAAAAAAAAAATGGTTAAGGATTGACAGAAACAGGATCAATACAGAAGAAGGCTGCAAATTAGATTTTTATTTCCATTCCATGGTATGTCTTTGCTGAACTCAACTGTAGTCTGTAGAAAGCTAGAAAGTTATTGAAAGGTAATTACTACCTGTATGTTACTTAGAAAATACTCATTGCATTAACAGTAATGCCTATAGTCATGGAACCATAATTGAACTAAAATCAATATTTAATAAAATTCAGCATCTACCCAGAAAATAGTTTTAAGGATACAGTTAATGCATTTCATCTTTAAACATCACATAAGGAAATTTTTACATTAAAAATCAGCCAGCCTCAGTCAATAGTCCTAGCTTTAAAAACTGAGAAGTTTCTTTTGTAACAAAAGTCAAGAAATTGCTTCTTTTTTAAAAGCTTTTGTGATGGGCCTCCTTTCTTGGTCTGCTAAATCACTTTTACTGCAAGGTTCTGATCTTATATTAGATTACATACTGCTTTCTATTTTATTTTCTTATTTTATATAGTAGGTAGGTACTCTATTCAAAAGATACAAAACATACAATAAAAAGACAGTTTAACAAAGACATTATACCATGACCCACCATTAATATTCCAAAACGTGCACGCTGATTTTTCCATTAGTATAAGTCTCTTTTAAAACACTGTCTCGCTATGTTAAAAGAGTTTAACATAGCGACACAGGTTTAAAAAAAGCAACGGAGATCTCCATTGCTTATTTTAAAGCTGTCTCACTATGTTAAACTCCTTTAACATAGCGACACAGTGTGTAAAAAGCAACGGAGATCTTGCTTTCTCCGTTGCTTTTTTTTAAAACCTGTCTCGCTATGTTAAATGGGTTTAACATAGTGAGACAGCTTTAAAATAAGCAACAGAGATCTCCGTTGCTTATTTTAAAGCTGTCTCGCTATGTTAAACCCATTTAACATAGTGAGACAGGTTTAAAAAAAAAAAAAGCAACGGAGAAAGCAAGATCTCCATTGCTTTTTACTGTTTCGCTATGTTAAATGGGTTTAACATAGTGTGACAGCTTTAAAATAATCAACGGACATCTCCGTTGTTTATTTTAAAGCTGTCTCGCTATGTTAAACCCATTTAACATAGCGAAACAGTAAAAAGCAACAGAGATCTTGCTTTCTCCATTGCTTTTGGCCACAGCTCTGATGTACTGCGTAGGCATGCACAGTACATCAGAACTGCCGCGGATACCAGACAGCTGCGGAAGGGCAGCAAAGAGGCATTATACAATGCCATTATTTAAGAAAAGTAATTATTTCTTTTCTTAAATAATGTCATAATAATAGCAATAACCACGTCTGGGTGTGGGTAATGCGGATTACCCACGGTTGTCTTTGTTTGGTCCCTCGGGCTTCGCCCTCGGGACCAAACCACGCCAACCGTGGGTAAATCCCACATTACCCACACCCAGGTGTGGGTTATTGCTATATTAACAGAGATTTCAGACAAGTGTAGCTTTAATAATAGCCAACAAAAACATATATAGTGTAGCAAATCAGTTCATAAGGTTAGTACTTTTATATTTCTTAATATACACATCCTCCCATAGTGTTGTGACCTTGTCATGGTGGAGTGGTTTGTATGCCCCTGTGATACAAAGAGCTATGTTATGTGACCTTTATGCTCCTGATGGGGTCAACCTTGGCATATTTTGCCATGGGAAGGGGACAGACTATGATGATACAGGTAATAATCTGTAGACCATATCCAGAAAAGAGAAACTGTTCCTATCCCTGGAGCCATGACTAGAAATAATATGTCTCATTGAGTTTCTGATGGTTTAGTGACCCATGTGCAGCCTGGCCAGACTTTCCCAGGAAAAACTACATACTTTTATTTATGTATTTATTTATTTATTTCAGTTTGATAACCGAGGATGTTCACTGGGCCACGAAGATCCCGTTTTCAGCGAAGGCCTGGGGAGTAAAGCTCCAATGAACAGTTACAGAGCAAAACAGTATATACAATACATTTTCAAAAGTAAAAATACATCATTCAGTACAGAATGGATATTGTAAAACATACAATAAAATACAATAAAAATAAAATCAATGCGATTATACATATTATGATGAAGAGAAATAAGAGTACCTAAATAATTTTTTTTTCATGTCAGTTTACTACCTGCAGAGCAATCAGTAGGATCTGATGCAGTGGCAGTCAAGTGACAAGCAAGTGTGGGCACGTTAAGGTAGATTTAAACTAAGCATTAGAAACTGGATCCTGGAACATGAAATGCCAACTCTGAGAAGTTAACTTGTATTGTATGGCAGATTGAAAAGTGTCAGCTAGGTTTAGGTGGTCTAATGCCTATGTGTAACAGTGGTTCAGAAACCAGTTTTGTTGAGTGGGGAAGAGTCTCTCACCTACTCTAAAACTGACTCAAATGATATGATGGTTTTGTTATGATCCTTTTACCTACCTGATCCTTAATTTCTTCTTTTTTTCTGCCACCCTTCATCTGCAATTCCAAAAATCTCAAACCCCTCTCTTGTTTTCCTTTTCTGCAGCTCCATTCCACCCACCTATACCCTTTCTTCTGCATTATTTTAGTTTTCTGCTTATGTATCTTCAACTCTTGAATACAGACTATATCCCTCTTCTCTCTTTCAATCTTTTACAGCATTCTTTCCCTCCATATTGGATGACTGATTCTTCCTAACATTCCGTTTCCCTACCCGCACCTTCCCTTGCTTTCTTTGTACCTCCACAGTGAGCAGCACTAATCACCCAAACCTGCATTCACAGTGATAGCTGTCCATTCATCCCCCTGACTGTATTCTAAACATACGGATGTAACCTACTTATCATTTGTAAAAGTACTGTACCAGTATCTGGCCTCCTTATTTCCTTTTTCACTAATCTGTTGGAGCAGAACCTTCACTTCTCTTCCTCATTCGCCCACCTATGTATCTGTATCCTAGTGATTTTTCCCATACATTATCAAAATCAGTCACAGATAAAATGAATGCATATTGATATTTCAATCCCATTTACTGCCATCTTTAAACAGTTTGTTTAGTTCCTCCATATCATTATTCACATATATATTTAGAGTGCTACTTACCTCATTACTACTTGGCATACTCATTTTTCATTATATTAGTCTAGTACATCACTAGGATGTTCTTCATCTCACATTGCTGCAGTCCTTACATATGGGTAGTCCGCTGTCCTCGGTTGGCCCGAATACCAAAGTATTAGGCTGACGTCGGTCAAGGCGCTTAAAACTGACATCAGGACGTCAGGGTACAAAAGCGCATGACCGACGTCATTTCCTCAGTCTTTTTTGCCGCATGGTCCGATGCAGAAGCAGCGTTGCAAGTGCCGTTCGGCGTTCTGAAATTTTTCGAATTTGGAGTTTCAGACCGAATCCAAGTTGGCTAAGTACCCCGTTGGGGAATATTTTGTTTTTTTCTTGCCTCAGTGTTTTACCGGATGTCAGAAAAAGTGAATAACTGTATTTCTTGTGGGAAACAGATACCGCATAGGGATTATCATTCTTTGTGTATTCCTTGTTTGGGGCCTGAGCACGATGTTGTTGGGTGTCGCTTTTGTGCTAGGTTCAATAAACGCACTATTAAGCGAAGGTTAGATTGTGCTAGGCTGGTCTTTGGGAAGCGGTGCAATTATAATATGCCGTTGGATTCTCCGGCGCCCGCTTCTGCGAAGAAGCGCAAAGACAAAGCAGTTAAACCCAGGCAAGATGAGTCGTCCGTTCCGGACGCCAGTTCTTTAGAGGCTTCAGTGGAACCGGTGGTTCCGACGGAGACTTCTCTGGAGTCTCAGGGGGAGACTTTGATTTTGCAGGAGGTGGTCTCTCAGGAGGCAGGTCAGGCTGAAGGGGCTTCTCAAGTTACTGTACTCCCCTCCCTTCCTAGGGTGGTTAGGCCTTCTCCTTCTGCTGCCAAGGCTTCTCCCAGAGGCAGGCCAGTTTTAGCTTCTGTTGGTGTCACTCCTAGTTCAGCAGGGTCTGTGCCTAAGAAGCACATGCTTAAAATGGCAGAAGATTTGATTACTCTGATTAGAGGTTCTTTGCCCCCTCCTGATAAGAGGCCTAGGGTGGAGCCAGAGTTGGGAAGTTTTGAGCAGGCTTCGGATGTTTCAGAGTCTTCAGCTGAGGACTTGCAGGAGTACTCTCCTTATTCTGATTCTGATGCAGATGATTCCACTCCTTCTGCTTCTCCTCCAGAGGATTTTTCATTTTCAGAGACACTTCATTCTATGAGGGAACATTTTAAGTGGGAAGGTCAGGACTTCCCTGATTCTCAGAAAAGGCTTAGGGAATTTTTGCTGTTACCCCAGCATAGGCCCTTGGCTATACCTCCTGTTCTGGATGTTGTGGAAGATGTGTTTGCAGAGGCTTCACTTAATCCTGATTCTCTGCCTCCTGCTCCTGTTAAACCGGATAGGTATTACAGGGTGCCTGAGGCTCATAAATATCTTTATAAGAGTCCTAGGGCGGACCCAGAAACTATTAGTCAGGGACCTAAGGGTGTCAAGGCCTCTGTTGTAAAAAATCCGGTTCCTCTAGATAAAGAAGTTGGGAGCTTTGGATAGATGGGGAAAGAAGGTCTATACATCTTCTACCTTAGCTATGAGGGCTTTGAATTGCCAGTTTCATATGTTGAAATATCAAAACTTTCTTCTTTCTCAATTGAAGTCTAAGGTGGATGCTCTGGCGGAAGGCATTGAGTGTAAAGAATTACAAGATTTGGTGTATGTCTCTGAACAGGTGGGTAAGCATTCATTACAGTGTGGTTTTGATGCTGTGCAGGCCTCGTCTAGGGTGGCTGCCACTGGCTCAGTTCTTCGCAGGCACGCCTGGCTGTAGGATCAGAATTTATCTGACCATGTTAAGACAAGGATTTTGGATGCTCCTTTGCAGTCTGATGTGTTGTTTGGTTCACCTGTGGAGTCAGTCTTGAAGAAAATGGAAGACAAGGCTAAGTCTATGCAGGCTGTTAAAGATTTTTTGCAAGTTCAGCCTCCGAAGTTTAGTAGGAATTGGCCTGCTAAGGGGTGGACGTATTCTTCTTATGATTCTCAGTCTAGGGGTAGATCTAGACGTGGTAGGGGCAGAGCTCAGAGTTCTTTCAGGCCTAGAACAGGGAGTTCTCCTGCACAATCTTTGGGTGAGGGCAGGGGCCAGTCCTTTCGTAAACAGGCCCAATGACCTATTTTTTCAGCTGCCAGATCCTTCTTGCCTGGCAGCACCTTTGGGAGGAAGGTTAGCACTCTTCAAGGAAAATTGGATGTTGATTACCCAAGACAAATGGGTATTGGATATCATACACCAGGGTTACAAGTTTTATTTCCATACCTTGCCTCCTTTCAAAGGCATGCCGGACGTTCCTCCTCAGCAAAGACTAGAGGCTCACAAACAAATTTCTCTACTACTTCAAATAGGGGCCATACAACCGGTCCCTCTGCCAGAAGTGGGCCTAGGATTTTATTCTCGCCTGTTTCTAGTACCAAAGAAAGGAAACATGTGGAGACCAATTTTGGATTTATCTATCCTCAACACATATCTGGACATTCCCAAGTTCAAAATGTTGACGTTACAACAGCTTTTACCTCTGCTGGGCAAAGATCACTGGATGGTGACTCTGGATCTCAAGGAAGCTTACCTTCATGTTCCTATCAGGCCCAGTTGCAGGAAGTATCTGCGTTTTCGGGCTGGGACTTCACATTATCAGTTCTCTGCATTGCCCTTTGGCTTATCTACTGCGCCCAGAGTGTTCACGAAGGTTCTGGCTCCAGTGGTAGCTTTCTTCAGGCTAAGAGGAATACAAATCTATCCTTATTTGGACGATTGCCTGATTCTGGCCCAAGAAAAGGACGAACTTCTTCATCATTTACAGTATGTGATGGCAGTGTTAAGATGCCTGGGGTATTCTGTGAACGAAATAAAGTCAAGTCTAGTACCCTCTCAGGACATGTGCTTTCTGGGTGTGAGACTGAATACAGCATCCCAGATGGCCTTTTTGACCCCGGACAAACAAAAGAATCTTTCTCTTTACTTCCACCAATTGTCTCGTCAGTCCAGGCTTACTGCAAGGACAGTCCTTCAAGCCTTGGGGTTCATGGCATCTTGTATTCTGGTACTTCCCAATGCCAAACTGCATATGAGGAAGCTACAGTGGTATCTCAAGAATGTATGGACACAGCACTGCCAAGATTTGGACACTGTCATTCGGATAATACCTTGCATTCAAAAGGAATTTTTGTGGTGGGCTCAGGAATGTCACCTAAACAAGGGACTCTCTGTGACCCGGCCAGAGGCAAGTCAGATTTTAACGACAGATGCCTCAGACAAAGCTTGGGGAGCTCATCTAAATGGAAAATGGGTACAAGACACGTGGCCTGCCAGACTTCAACATCTACATATCAACTTGAAGGAGATGTTAGCAGTCCAATTTGCATTGATAGCTTTCAAGGATTTACTTCTTCCAGGGCAGGTGTTGATTCAAACAGACAACACAACTGTCATGTGGTACATCAACAAGCAAGGGGGGACGCATTCTTATCCTCTATGCAGACAAGCAATGATTTTGTGGGAGACTGCTCTCAGTTTACAGCTAAATCTTCAGGCAAGGTTTCTGCCAGGAGCACAGAACTCCTTAGCAGATGTGTTGAGCAGACAAATTATGGATCCCCACGAGTGGAAATTGGATCCTCATGTATTTCAGAGATTGACAGTGTTATGGGGAACTCCAGACATAGATCTGTTCGCTTCTCCACTAAATTACCAGCTGCCAAAGTTTTGCACAAAAAGGTTTCATCCCACAGCTTGGAAAGTGGATGCTCTCTCATTCAATTGGAGCAATCTTCACGTGTATGCCTTTCCGCCTCTGCCTCTCCTCCCAAAGGTACTGCTGAAGGTCAGACAGGACAAGCCAAACATGATTTTAATAGCTCCAGATTGGCCTCGATAGCACTGGTACCCATTACTGAGAAGTCTGGTACAGGAGCCTCCATGGCCTTTGCCTTCGATTCCTCACCTGCTGTCTCAGGAGAACAGTCATTTACTCAATGTCAAACTTCATTCTCTACATCTGACAGCCTGGCATATTCTGTTTTAAACCCTGGAGGGTCTCAGCTTCCACAACAAGTTTTGAATGTTATTTTGGAGGCCAGAAGGCCTAGTACAAGGAAAGTTTACGCAGATAAATGGAGGAGATTTTTATTTTGGAGTACAGCAAAGGACTTTGATGTTTCTAAACCTAATTTAAGTGTTGCGCTTCAATACCTTACTGAGTTATTGGACAAAGGTTTGTCCTTCTCCTCTATAAAGGTTCATGCTGCAGCAATTTCTGCTCACTATGACTGTGACCCACCATTATTTTCTCAGCCTTTGTTTAAGCAATTCCTTAGAGGGGCAAAGAATATAAGACCCCCACGTAGAGCTCCTACTCCTGCTTGGGATCTCAATTTTGTGTTGGAGAAACTCACTCTACAACCTTTTGAGCCTGCAGCATCGGCAGAGTTGAAATATTTATCATGGAAGACTGCTTTTTTGTTGGCCATTACCTCTGCGAGAAGGGTTTCTGAATTACAGGCCCTTATGGCAGTTGAGCCTTTCTTAATTTTCCACAAGGATAGGGTGTCTTTGCGTACTAACCCTTCTTTTATGCCTAAAGTGGTTTCTAGTGTGGCTTTAAACCAAACTATTCATTTGCCTACTTTTTATGCAAACCCCAAAATAAAGGGGAAAAGATTTTGCACACTTTGGATATACACAGACAGTTGCGATATTATTTGAGCAGAACTAAAGGGTTCAGGCAGTCTCAGCAGTTGTTTGTTTCTTTTGCTTTGGGTTCTCAGGGCAAACCTGTTTCAAAACAAACTATTTCTAAGTGGATTGGTTTTTGTATTGCTTTCTGTTATTCCCATCATGGTAAGGAGATTCCAGCTGGGATTAGGCCTCATTCCACTAGGGCTACTGCCACTTCTACAGCTTTTTAAGGGGTGGCTACTAAAGATATTTTGGAAGCAGCTACTTGGAGTTCAGTGCATACTTTCTCTAAGCATTACCACCTTCCACTTTACTCTAAATCTAGGGCTGGATTTGCCACTGCAATTTTACAGGGCATTTTGGCAGCTCCTAATGCTTTCTAGTCTTGCCATCCTCCCTTACCTCTGCTTTGGGATTCTACCCATATGTAAGGACTGCAGCAATGTGAGATGAAGAACATAGTACAGTTTTGTACCTACCATAAATGTAGATGTTCGAAGATCCACATTGCTGCAGTCCAGTTTACCCTCCCTCCTTCCCCTCTGTTGTTGAAAGTGGTGGTGTGGTTTGTGTTGTACATATTGTAAATATGGTTAGTGCACGGGTGGTTGGTTAGTTTTTGCTGGTTTTTTGGCTGTGGTCTTTCTTGTTAGGGCCTTCTGACATCTGGGGCAAGAAAAGACTGAGGAAATGACGTCGGTCATGCGCTTTTGTACCCTGACGTCCTGATGTCAGTTTTAAGCGCCTTGACCGACGTCAGCCTAATACTTTGGTATTCGGGCCGACCGAGGACAGCGGACTACCCATATGTAAGGACTGCAGCAATGTGGATCTTCGAACATCTACATTTATGGTAGGTACAAAACTGTACTTTTTGGCTAATGATAACAACTCCTCTGTCCTTTTTTATTCTCAGGCACTTGTGAACTGTCTGCATTCTCTGTTAATCCTTTTCATCCTTGCAATATACTATTTTGGGTATTTCCCTTTCATGTTTCCTGTTCTGAAACTTTTTTTAATAAGCTTTATTCCTTAAGTATTCTTACAAAAAGTGATTGCAAGTATGCAGTTTCTTTATGAAGCATGTATTGCAGCCTTTTACATATGATAGTTTCTCTATTATAGTTTTGTGTTTCTTTATATTTCTGCAGTTATTCATATTCTTGTATCTCTAATCATAATTATAAAGTTACCTACATGTTTAAATCTTACTTAATTCCAAGTCCAGCAGGTCTCTTATGGAAAACTTTTAAAATTACTTGTCCTTCAGTCATTTATACAGAACTTGCAACTCCATATTTCTCCTTGTTTTGTTCACTGAATTATATACATATATATCTGTATCTATCTATATCTATTTATCTATCTATCTATTTATTTATATCCATCTGTCCATAACCCCATATCAACAGCGGTAATTATCTAGAGCTAATGTTCATATTGCTGGGTGGCAAGGCCTGCTGCAATTGTTCTTCCACATCACACACGTGCACACTAACACCTATGGCCAATTTAGTGTCGCCAGTCCACCTATTGTATATCTTTGGTATGTGACAGGAAACTGAAGCACCTTGAGAAAACCCACACAAACACAGGGAGGACATGAAGTCTCCATACAGTAGGCACCCTAGCCAAGAATCAAACCAGGTGCTGTAGGGAAAGTATGCTACCCTGTGAGCTATTGTGCATGCATGCTTGTGTGTGTGTGTGTGTGTGTGTGTGTGTGTGTGTGTGTGTGTGTGTGTGTGTGTGTGTATGTCTGTGTGTGTGCGTGTGTGTGAGTGTGTGTGTCTGTGGAGCTAAGCAATCATGTTTCTCTTTCTTTTCACACACCTCTTCAACAGGTCTTAGATTTATCTCAAAGTTCCTCTCACCTAAGCATTTTACATGCAGGTGTACAATCTGAGGAAGATAAAATAAATAAAAGAGAAAAGCGAGAAAAAGAAAAAAATCCACATAATTACAATGTTTTACAGTTTCCTTTCTACTTTTCATTATTTAGCTAATCACCTTTGCCACTTTTATAACTTTCCTTGTTATTTATGTCCACACTGATGATCAAGAGAAGTAACTAGGAGCATTGTCTTTGATTATGCAAATTTAGGAGATGTAAAATTCCTTTTTGAAATATTTACGTTCCCTATTTGTCAATGGACTACTTATCTGACTCATTCCACTTCTCTGACCTTCTCTCTTTCACTTTTTATGACTTTAATTGAATTTCAGCCTTAGTCCAGGATAAGAACATTCCTCCTTCTCATTGTTCCATTCATTGAAGCCCTTCTACTAGTCATACCTGATGTTCTTCGTGTTTCACTGTTGCAGTCATTACACTTGGGTTATCCTGCTGGCAGGCTACCCTCAGTCGGCCTGAATTCCAAAGTCTAGGTCCGGCGTCGGTTGCTGTCGCCTCTTCCCTGACGTCAGTGTGCCAGGGGTATAAAAGATGCATCTGACGCCATTTTCTGCAGTCTTTCTTGCCACGCGGTGCCCGAAGCAGAAGCATTTCGCAAGTGCCAGTTGGCCGACTCCTGAGATTTTCGTGTTCGAATTTCAGATCCGAAGTCTTCATTAAAAGCTAAGTACCCCATTGGGGAAAACTTTTTTCTTGCTGCAGACCGATGTCAGAAAAAGTTAATAACTGTATTTCTTGTGGGAAGCAAATACCTCATAAGGACTTTCATTCTTACTGTATTCCTTGCCTAGGCCCTGACCACGACGTTGCTAGTTGTAGGTTTTGTGCTAGATTTAACCAATGCACTATTAGGCGTCAGTACGATTTTGCTTTTCACTATTTTGGCAGAAGATTTAATTGCATGATGCCGTCGGATAGCACTCCGACTACCGGAATTCGCAAGAAACGAAAAGAAAAAGAAAAGGACAGGCATCTGAGGTACAAAACCGACAACGAGGCTTCCTCTAAGCCAGTCGCCAGTTTGCCGGTTCTCAGTGCGGGGATTTCGCAGTCCCTGACACCCGCTACTTTGGACACGCAGGCCGCCACAGACTCCCACATGGAGTCGCCTAAGCTGCTGGAAGCTCAAGGTATTGGACCTTCGGAGACTATTCCCTCAGATGGGTCCGGAGCCGCTGAGCAGGCATCAGCTTCTGAGGGTGTTTTCAGGCCTACTCAATCATACATTAAAGCGACTCCAGCTACAAAAGCAAAGACTAGAGCACCTTTAAAGACAAAGAAACAAGTACAACAGCCTCATGGTCATGCTCAAAAAACAGATGCTCAAAATGGCCGAAGACTTAATTACTTTGATCAGGGGTTCCCATCCCCCTCCTGATAAGAGGCCTAGGCAAGAGGCAGAATATGAATCTTCAGATCAGGTTTCCATTTCATCTGATTCCTCTTCTGATAAGGAATACTCTCTTCCTCCCTATGAGGATTCTGATGCTGAAGAATCTATCCCTTCAGCCTCTCATCCTGAGGATTACTCTTTTGGGGAAACCTTGCATACCATGAGGGAACACTTCCACTGGGAGAGCCAAGATTATTCAGAATCGAAGAAAAGGCTTGGAGACTTCCTTTGACTCCTACAACACAGGCCCCTAGCTATTCCACCTGTGTTAGACATTGTAGATGATGTATTTTCAGAGTCCAGTCTGACCCCTGACTCCTTACCTCCAGCTCCTGTTAAGCCGGACAGGTACTAAAGGGTTCCTGACTGTCATAAATTCCTTTTCAAAAACCCTGCTGCTGACCCAGAGACTATCTCTCAGGGTCCCAAAGGGGTCAAGGCATCCACTGCAAAAAACCCTACCCCCTCTGACAGGGATTCTAGGGCATTGGACAGATGGGGGAAGAAGATTTACACCTCTGCTACCTTGGCTATAAGGGCTTTAAAATGTCAGTTTCATATGCTCAAATATCAGCCATATATTATGTCACTGCTTAAACAGAAAATGTTGATAAATTCTGAATGTGCAGAAAACAAAGAAATGCAGGATTTATTGCATGCAGCTGAGCAAGTTGGAAAGCATACTTTGCAATGTGGTTTTGATTCTTTGGAGGCCTCCTGCAGGGCCGCTGTTACGGGTTCTGTCAAGAGGATGCATGCTTGGTTAAAGGAACAAAATCAGCCTGACCATGTCAAAGCAAAATTATTAGATGCTCCATTACAGCATGATACCTTGTTTGGTGTTAAAGCAGAGGAGGTGTTAAAGAAAATGGAGGACAAAGCTAAATCTATGGAAACGGTTAAAGATTTTTTACAGGTACAACCTCCAAGATTTAGCAGACACTGTCCTACAAAGAGCTGGTCCTTTCTAGTGTCAGACAGACCACAAAGGGGCAGATACAGATGCCCAAGGGGCAGATCCCAGCCCCAAGGTTCATGCAGGTCTAAGCAATGTGGTGCTTCTACCTCCAAAAGTGGAGAAGACAAATCACAGCCATACAGGAAACAGTCCCAATGACTTCCCCCTGCCTGCACCAAGCACTTATCTTCTGGCAGCACCTTTAGGGGGAAAACTAGCACTTTTTTCTCAAAATTGGCACATAATATCCCAGGACATATGGGTCCGAGACATAGTGTCACAAGGCTACAAGTTGCACTTCCATACCCTGCCAAGGACAAACAGTTGGCCAGACCTGCCAAAACATCAATGGGCAGAGGCTCAAAAGCAAGTCTCATCCCTCATGGACATGAGGGCCATTCAACAAGTACCAGAGCAAGAGCAGGGACAAGGATTTGATTCAAGACTATACTTGGTACCAAGAAAGGACAAGACCTGGAGACCAATACTGGACCTATCTATTCTAAACATATATCTGGATATACCACAATTCAAAATGTTAACTCTACAGCAACTTCTGCCCATGCTGGGCAAGAAGGCTTGGCTTGTGACTTTAGACCTAAAAGAGGCATACCTGCATGTCCCAATCAGACAAACATGCAGAAGATACCTCAGATTCAAAGCTGGCTCAATGCTCTACCAATTTTCTGCACTGCCCTTTGGCTTATCTACTGTGCCCAGGGTCTTCACAAAGTGCCTGGCACCAGTAATTGCATTCTGCAGACAAAGAGTAATACAAATATATCCTTACTTGGATGAATGCCTCATTCAAGCAGAGAACAAGGACATTCTACTACAGAATTTGGCATTTGAAATAAGACTTCTGTTTGTATTTTTTTTTTTTTTTTTTTTTTTTTTTATATTGTATTATAGTTTATATTTATATATGTTACATATAAATATAAAAAAAAAAAAAAAAAAAAAAAAAAAAAAAAAATTTGGCATTTGAAAAGAGATTTCTAAAAGGCCTAGGGCAAAAAGTCAATGAAAAGAAATCAAAACTAGTACCCTCTCAAGAGATAATATTCCTGGGTGCAAGCTTGAATACAACTGCCCAGATGGCTTATCTCATGCCAGACAAACAAAGGCAACTGACTACCTATTTCAACCTGTTGGCAACAAAGGCCCAGTTATCTGCAAGAAAAATTCTGCAGGCTTTGGCCTTCATGGCTTCCTGCATTCTACTAATTCCATATGCGAGACTGCATATGAGGAAACTTCAATGGTACCTAAAAAGTGTTTGGACTCAACATTGCCGCAGCCTGGAAACAATAATTACCCTCATTCCCTGCCTGCAACAGGAGTTTCGATGGTGGGCGGAGACTTGTCACCAGAACATGGGACAGCCATTCACTTTACCACCAGCCAGGTAGACATTAACAACAAATGCATCAGATTATGCCTGGGGGGCCCACATGGCAGGAAGATGTATTCAAGGCACATGGTTCGCAAACCAAATGCATCTACATATCTATCAAAAAGAGATGCTAGCTGTTCAGAATGCCCTGACAGCCTTCAAGGACCTACTTCATCCGGGACAACTACTGATAAAGACAGACAACACCACGGTCATGTGGTATATAAACAAGCAGGGAGGCACTCATTCTTACCCCCTTTGCAGGCTAGCCATGACTTTGTGGGACACAGCATTGACTTACCAAGTACATCTGCAGGCACAATTCCTGCCAGGAAAGATAAATACTCTGGCAGACGAACTAAGCAGAAGCCACATGGATCCCCACGAGTGGAAATTGGATCCACAAGTCTTCAGCATGATAACAAGGAAATGGGGATGTCCGGATATAGATCTATTTGCCTCTCCTCACAACTACCAACTAAAAAGATTCTGTACAAGGACTTATCTCAGACAAGCATGGAAAGTGGACGCCCTATCTTTCAGCTGGAAAAGCCTAGCAGTATATGCCTTTCTTCCTCTGCCTCTCCTCCCCAAGGTACTCCTAAAGGTCAGACAAGAGAAGCCAAAGATGATACTGATTGCCCCAGACTGGCCCCCCCCCAGTACTGGTATCCAGTCCTAAGGAACTTGTCTCAATGCCCGGCTTTGACCTTGTCTCAAATACCTCATCTACTATCCCAAAAAAACAATCAGATCCTGCTCAGCCAACTAAAGACCTTAAATCTGGCAGCATGGCGGATAATGTAGTAATACAAAACACACCTCTCACTAAAGCTGTGATGGATATCATTTTGGAGGCCAGAAGGCCTAGTACCAGAAAATCTTATGGTGGAAAATGGAAGAGATTCTGTGCTTGGAACCAGGCACAAGGAATTGACACAGCTGTACCAAATATTCCTCAGATTTTGCAATACTTAACTGAGATGCTGGACAAAGGCCTATCCTTTTCATCAATTAAAATCCATGCCTCTGCCATTTTCGCTCATTACAATACAGAGCCACCAGTCTTTTCTCATCCTTTGTTAAGGCAGTACCTCAGAGGAGCCAAAAACTTAAGGCCCCTAAGGAGATCATCAATACCTGCATGGGACCTCAATTATGTCTTGGAAAAACTCACCCTGCCTCCTTTTGAGCCAGCCACTACAGCTGATATAAAGTTTTTATCTTGGAAAACAGCTCTGCTCCTAGCAATAACCTCTGCAAGTTGAGTCTCAGAGCTACAGGCACTCATGGCTGTGGAACCTTTTATCATTTTTTATCCAGACAGGGTTTCTCTGAGGACAAACCCCACATGTATGCCTAAGGTAGTGTCCAGTGTGGCCCTTAACCAAGATATTCATCTGCCTATTTTATTATCCAAACCTACAGAATAAGGGGGAGAGAATTCTGCCTTCTTTGGACATACACAGACAGCTACGCTTCTACTTGAACAGAACCAAAGCTTTCAGAAAGACAGAGCAACTACTAGTGGCATATGCTGCAGGATCCCAAGGAAAGGCTATCTCAAAGCAGACTATTTCAAAGTGGATAGGCCACTGCATTCGTTTCTGCTATTCACAACATGGCAAGCCAGTGCCTAAGAGCATTAGGCCACATTCAACCAGAGCAGCAGCCACTTCAGCAGCCTTCCTCAGGAGAGAACCAACCAAAGACATTTTAGAGGCTGCTACCTGGAGTTCAGTGCACACCTTTACAAAGCACTATCATTTACCACTCTACTCTAAATCCAGGGCAGGCTTTGCCACTGCAGTTCTGCAAGGCCTCATAGCCGCTCCTAATGCTATTTAGCTCCAACCACCCAACCATAGCTTTGGGATTCAACCCAAATGTAATGACTGCAACAGTGAAACATGAAGAACATAGTACAGTTGTGTACACTTACCATAAATGTAGATGTTTGAATGTATTCACTGTTGCAGTCCAGGTTACCCACCCACCATCCCCCATTTCATTGCTGGAACTTATCTGCAGTTCTGTAAACTATACAACCTATGTGGTGTATTTGCTTGTAGATGAAGGTATAATATATTTTGGTGCATGCATGTTTTATTGGCATATTTTTAGCCTACCCTTTTGAGGGCACCTGACATCTGGGGCAAGAAAAACTGAAGAAAATGGCGTCAGCTGCATCTTTTATACCCCTGGCACACTGACGTCAGGGAAGAGGTGACAGCAACTGACGCCGGACCTAGACTTTGGAATTCAGGCCGACTGAGGGTAGCCTGCCAGCAGGATAACCCAAGTGTAATGACTGCAACAGTGAATACACTTGAACATCTACATTTATGATAAGTGTACACAACTGTACTATTTCCCTAATGCCTTTTAGTGGGGGATTGATCTTTCTCTTCCATCCCCAGTACTTTTGTCTTCCACCCATTCAATAAAATTTGCTGCATTCATTCTTGACTTACATACTCTGTCATGCCGTTCCTCTTTTCTACTTTGCTGGACCCCTCTGATCCCTCCTGTCCTTTTCTATTGATGAATATGTTTCTGTCACTGTTTGTTTTAAGCTTCTTTTCTGCCCCATTTCTTCATCTTAATTCCCTTTTTATACCTCCAATTCTTCTACTGCATCTGGGGTTTGCCCTCGACTTGTATTTGCTGGTCGGCTATATCCCTTCACAGACCACAATCTGGCTTCTATCTTTTTTAATTTCTCCATATCTTTTGGGATTCTAATTTCATGATAGGAATATACCCCATTTTTAAGTCAAATACAATTAAAGTTCATGAAATTAGTATTGTTTCAGTCTATGATGTCAGCCAAAAGTGATCTTTGGAGCACCTGCAATGTGCCCAGTAATGACTATTCCTGCAATTTGTACAGGGTTACATGTATTGGTAACATATCTAAATGCAGTTGTAGATTCTTTTGTATAAGACCCATTGCTCTTACTACTATTGGAACTGTCTGGGTATCTTTCTTCCATATTGCTTTCTCTTCTGCCTGCAGATCCTGATATTTTATGATTTTATGCCTCTCTGTACACAAGACACTGTAGTCACTGGGTGTGGCAATTTCAATGATCAATGCTACTTTTGTCTTCTTTTCATGGACCACTATATCCAGTTTTCTTGCATCTATCTTTTGAACTGTTGATAATGGGTGACCCCATGTGATGTAAACTTCATCATTTTCTATAATGCTTTGTGGCTCATCTTTCCAGTGTTTTTCAGTCTCTTCAATATGATAATGTTTGCAGAATCCCCAATGCAACAGTCTTTCACATTATTATGCCTTTCAGTATACAATCCTTCTACCGTTAGTATGTCACAACCAGCAAAGAGGTGCAACTGTTCCCAATTCGGTTTTACAAAACCATTTGTCTGTTTCTCCCATATGCTCAATGGACTTTGTAAACCAGTGTGTATGTAGTCCGCTATTTGGGCTACCAATATTAACCTTTTATCTCTTACTTTGATTTTGTCTTTCCTTAACCATTATTGCTTTTGTTCCTGATCAACAAGAGGTTCTTCCAGAAGTTTTCTATACTTGCAACTATATTTATGCATTTTCCATTTCTTGCCTTCTTATCTGGTCCTTCACCTTATATTCTTTCTTTTGTTTTTTGGCACATTCAGTTGCTGCCTGATTTTTATCTACTTCTGGTTTGATTTCCATTCCTGCTTGACAATGATATGCTTCTGATATATTAAACAGATACATCATCTTAGATTTATTCTCTTCATGTTTCAAAACTTGGGTCTTGTGAGGTCAGCAGATATGTGTGGAGTCCCACAATTGCATATCTATACATGTAATCAATTTCAAGGAGGCCCACCGCTCCTTCAGAATGGGTAATATATAATATTGGTATGCACTGATTTTTATAAATCATTTGGTTAGCATGAAACAACCTTCTTGTTTTCCTGTCTAATCTACCCAACATGCTTTGGGGCTAGTCAATCACTTCAAAACTGTAAGTTAGGACAAGAAGAGCAAATTGGTTTATAGCTTGGATTTTGTTCCTAGATGTCAGCTCTGTTTTCAGGATTAATTTAAGTCTTCTAAAGTATTCCTTAATGAATTTTATTTGCATTTGTTCATGTTTTATTGTTGACCCTTCATCAATTCCCAAGTATTAATACACTCCCTCTTGCTCAAGTTCTTTTATATCACATTCTTGTCCCAAACTGAAGTTTTCCTGGTGCTGCAGTTTTCCGGCTTTAAAGGTTGTTTTTGCACATTTAACAAGACCATTTTTAAGGAAAATGTTGTAAAATATTTTAGATACATAGATGAACTCATTTTCATTTGTAAGAGAGGGCAGGGTGAAATTGATAAGTTTATTGGGGAATTACATAATAGTAGATTAAATTTTTCTTTTGATGGCCTACAGGTAGGCAGGCACATTACATTTTTGGATTTAAAGTTAATTCTAGGGGAGAATAATGTATTGCGAACAACAGTACATAGAAAATTTGAAGATGGCAATCAGTATTTAGAGGGGAGCAGTTGTCACCCGGAATGATAGTGACTTTTTTAGAGAAGTGGATACAATGTATACTATGTTTACATCTGGAGGCTATAATAGTCCCTTAGTACAAATGGCAATAGATAAGGTTACAACTGAATTCTCTGATAATAAACAAAGGAATGTTTGGAAATCAAAATGTTGGGGAGAAAAAATAACAATGACAGAAGACAGATATATTTTGTTTCTATATATGAAGCCTTTAGCATCATTTTGATTGATTTGGTGAAGTACTATTGGAAATATTTAATAAATTCAGCAGACTTAGCTGCATTAATTTCTTCTGATTTGGGTATTTCCTTTAGAAGAGGTCAATATTTAAAGGATATCTTGGTGCATAATAAATTTGAGCTTCCTATGTATAGTGGGAGTATTAGTAATGTAAACATGAGGGGTACATATTCTTGTGGTCATTGTAAGGTTTGTAACTATGTACTTAGAACTTTTCCATATATTAATGGCCATGTGTATTATCCTAACAAAAGATGTACCTGTGAGACTGAGGGGATTATTAATGCCCTGCAATGTCCCTGTGGTAAGGTATACAGAGGCGAAAGTAAAAAGGAAATTTAAAATAAGGCTTCAGGAACATATTAGGAACATTATAAAACAAAAAGAAGAGAGCCCTGTTGTTAAACATTTTAAGTTTAAAAGCTACTATTTTAGCGAAAGTTCCAACTAGCTTTTCTTCTGAATATTTGTATAAAAAGAAGTTACTTTATAACAAAGTATTTTTGTTTTAAAATATAACACTTTGTCTCCTCGGGGACTTAACTTGGAGTGTAACTGGAGATTGTTAATTTAATATGTAATTGGTTGATTGTTTAATTGTGATGTGTATTTAACTGAAGGTGTACGTCTGTTAGTTTGTACTCCTTGAAGGCTTTGCCGAAGCGCTGGAGAGTGATTAAAGTCAGGTTTCTTGGTTCCTGCCTGTTGTCGTTTTTCTATTTTATTTTACTTTTATAGTATTTTAGTTAATGTTTTATTGTTGATCCTGCATCAATTCTCAAGTATTTATATACTCACTCTTGCTCAAGTTCTTTTATATCACATTCTTGTCTCAAACTGATGTTTTCCTGGTGCTGCAGTTTTCCTGCTTTAAAGGTTGCTTTTGCACATTTATCAAGACCAAATGACATTCTTATATCATCTGAAAAAGTTTTGACAACTTGCAATCGTACTTTCAGTTCCTCATCTGATGAGCTATACAGCTTTAGATCATCGACAAAGAAAATATGAGGAGTCTAGGAGCCAAATTATAGCCATGGCCTAAGCTGTTAAATAGACAGCCTAATGGGTTAAAGGAAAAGCAGAATAGCAGCGGTAAAAAAAAGTCTCTCTGGAATATCTCCCTTTGAATTTTTATCCCTTGAATAATAATTTGTCCTTTGTCATGACTTAATTGCAAAACTGGTCTGCCACTGTTTCATGGTCACTGTAATGTAGTCGATCATTATAAGGTATAGGGTACATTTTATACATTTTTAAGCACTCTTTATCCATGAATGTGGGATGTTATCAAATGCTTTTTGTAGTCAGTCCATGACATTTTTAAATTCTTTCCCTTTTTACAGTTCTCCACTATGAATTTATTTAAGAACAAATGATTCTTTGTTCCAAATGACTTTCTTTTATTGCCCTTTTGTTCTGCCGCCATAATTGAGTTTTCTTCTAAATGACTATAAACTCTATGGCCATCAGTTCCTGTGTATAGTTTATATGTCATCGGACGGCAAATTATTGGTCTATACTTTTTAGGGTAGCTTGCATGTTCACTCTTAAGTAGGAGCATTGTTTTTCCTGTTGTTAGCCAGGTTGATGTCTGTTCTGGGTACTCATATAAATAGTTCTTACTCATGGCTAAATCTTCATGTAAAGATAATACTTTTAGCCAAAAGTTAGGTACTACATCTAGGCCTGGGGTTTTCCAATTCAAGGCTTTTCTTAACTTTGTTTCAATCTCTCTGGCTGTTACTGCATCCCATTTCATATCCTATACCTTTAAACTTCTTATTCTTTCTTTTACTTCTTCTATCCATTTAGCATCTTTGTTATGTTCCACAGGATCTTCATAGATACGTTTCCAAAATGTATCTATTTCTTCTTTTTTTAGCTGTCTTTCAATTTCTTTTACCTTATTTCCCAATTCTCTATAAAATTTTTTGGGTCATCAATAAATTGCTTATTTTGTGCTTTTCCTTTATGTTTAACTGCGTATCTTCGAAGTTTATTCGCCTGTGCTGAGATTTTTAGTTTATTTGCGATAGTGCATGATAGATCCTGGTCTGTTCTAATACTGCTCATTGCTTTTATCATGTCTATCTTTCTGAGTATTTTTGCTGATCTGTTCCCTCTTCTCTATTTTTCTAACAGTGACACTTCTTGTCTTAACTGCTTTATAGTTTTCTGTATTCGATATTTCCATGATGGCATTCAATTCTCCCCTTCCTTTCCCTCACTACCCTGTGTATTTGTGGTAGAACTTTATCAGTTGATAATTTAGCTGTGAGTAATATATCCTGTTTACTTCTATTATATCACATGGATCTCTATGGACAGTCCTAATTACTGTGTTCATTTATTTAATCACACTTCTGACTTTTTGGGTTTTATTGACCTTCTGCAGTCTATTTCTTTCATTCATCTTAATATGTCTATCTATGTCTACTAAATCAAGCAACTTTTCTCTTAGCTCATTTTCTGATAAACTGAGGGCACATTTTTTGTTTTCTACTTGCTGCGGGCATGCTATAGAAATTTCTATAGCATCTTCCTGTGGCACATTCAATTTCATCCTGTGTCATCCATTGCTCTGTCATATGGGAACTTGCTGGCCTCACACGCCTCAACATTGAGTACATCAGAGCTTCCACCGTTTCCACCATTTCCTGTTCCTTCCCTTGCTGTCCTGCTTCAAGTGAACATTTATACTGGTTTCCTGTGGAAGGCTGCACAATATCTTCATATGGCATTTGATCAATTGCTTCCTGTTCCACTGATTTCCCATTAATGTGGATATCAGTTGCTCTATCCTGTTGTGGTGCTATCTGAATTAGATTTTCTACACTGAAGCCTTTACTTTGCAGGTACTCCATAACCTCAGTTTCTATTTTTTTAACTTCTCCACTACTAATCTCTTTTTCTACTTTCTTATTTTTAGTATTGTAAAGTTTTCCATGTCTGGATTTCTTTGCCTGTATTTCTCTTCATATATTTTTGGTGCTGCTCTTTTTGTATTGCTGAGTTTTGCTTTTTCCTTTACATAAATATTAAACCATATTAGATCTCTTATTTATGTCCATATTTCTTCTTCAGATGTCTCCTGATCTTCCTGTTTCTCCTTACTTTGGGGACTCACTCCATCAAGCTGTGATGTAATCTGTGTTAGATGTTCTACACCAAATCCTTCACTTCGCAGACACTCCATAACTTCAACTTCCATTTTATTTTAACTTCTACTTTGCTAATCTTCTTTTCTACATTCCCTCTTTGTAATATTATTTTTTACTGCAAAGTTTTTTCATATCTAGATGCCTTTGCCTTTATTTCTTTTCAAATATCTACTTCTTTATATTGATTCATTTCACTTTCTCCTTTGCATAATTATTGCACCATATCAAATCTCTCTTTCTTTCCCAAGCCCATATTACTGTTTTATACTTTTCAAAAATCTCTAGGTTTTGTTTATATTTTCGCACTTCCTCAGATGCTTCTTTTTCCAAACAGATCCAAGTTTCTTGATCTATATACTGTTTTTGACAAATCTGTTGTTTTAATGAATACATTTTTTTTATTTGAAACTTCTGACAGTTTTTCTTGTGGAAGTATTTTTCTTTCCTGTAATTTTTCTCTTAATCGTTTGGTATACCTTGTTTCTGGAAATTCTGGGCTTTTTGCATAATAGTAACAATACATAATTTCTTTCTTATCCTCAATAGTCCACTTTATTGTCTTTATTGCTCTTCTTTGGCCTATCGTGTTTTGTGATTTTTGTGGACTACTACTTCCTTGTACAACAAGGGGGCCATCCTCCACCTGGGCCTGGGCTGGCCCCATTGTAGGAATGTTTCCATATTTTGAAGACTCTACACTGTCACCTTTTCCAATCCTGGCACCAGTGTGCCTACCAGGATTGGGCACTTTTTTATCCTGGGTCTTGTGCACCTAACTATCTTTTTAATTTTTAACCTACTTCTGTCCATTATATATGCTATATAAATATAATCTATATATCAGTGTCGCCTTGGTGAGAATTTGTCAAAAACAGGATCCACCTCCCGAAGGTACTCACTAAGACTTGAGGATGAATTCAGTTTCAGCAATACTACTCTCCTTTATTTGTTAACTTATCATCTCTCCATGCACTACATCACGGTGGATATGAAAGGCTTTTTGTTTGGTTCTGGCCTAGAATACATTGCCCTTCCATTTTATTTTTAATGCATTCAGATAAGCCAGCAGAGTAGCTCTTCTCAGCTCTTCAAATGTGCCATCTAGCTAGGGTATTTTTTTCTCATAGCATACATATCAGGAGCATAATAATTTACTGCTCTGACCTTGCATCTTCACATTTACAGACCTGTCTTGACTGCTGCTTTTCTTACTAGCCATTCCTTTAATTTTATCTGTGGAATATTACTATCACATGCCTGATCCTGTCTTCTCTCACTGGTAAATAACCAATACAATGTGCCTGATAAATCTGGAGGCCTAACCAGTCCATACCCTTATACATTCCTCTACATATTTTATGGTATCTTTCCCTTCTGTTCCATCTCTCATTTCTGTTATCTAACAGTCTATCTACACTACTTTGCAGCACTTTTTCCCCAATTTGTTTATTCACTATTTTTTTAAATTCTCATAGTGGCTTGCAAAGTTCAACATTTTTATAGCTCTAATTCTTTTAGTGTTAGCTACCAACCTCCAGTTGCAGGGCAGGCATGTCAATTTTGAATGTCTCTCATGGCTCAGAATCTGGTATAGCATTTCTTCTATGCCTCCTTTCTTATTTATTCTTCATGCAGCAATCCAGTTATGCTTCTGCACTCTGCCAAGGCCTGTTTTTTTCACTCTGAAATGAGTTTTATGTACTAAAATCACATTAAATAACACTCCAAGGGCAGGGCTGTGAGATTAAGCAGGTATTGGTCTCAGTGGTCATGTGAACTCTGCCCCAACAAGGGGCGTCATTAGTGACTATACTCAGTGCTGAAGCTTCATTGAATGAGAGAGGGATTGTATCCTTACTCATTGGTCACTGTGCCAGGGCTGGGACAACTCAGGGGAGGTAAAGTCTCATTAGTATATGCGCACAGTTCTGGGGCTGGGACAACACAGGGGAGGTAAAGTCTCATAATATATGCACACAGTGCTGGGACTGGGACAACACAGGGGAGGTAAAGTCTCATTAGTATATGCACACAGTGCTGGGACAACACAGGGGAGGTAAAGTCTCATTAGTATATGCACACAGTGCTGGGACAACACAGGGGAGGTAAAGTCTCATTAGTATATGCACGCAGTGCTGGGGCTGGGACAAGCACAAGGAAGGTATAGATTTATTTATATATGCACATAATTCTGGGGCTGGAAGAAGCACAGGGGAGGTATAGTTTCATTAGGATATGCACACAGTGCTGGACTGGGGCAAGCACTGGGGAATTATAGTTTTATTAGTATAAACACACAGTGCTGGGGCTGGGACAAGCACGAAGGAGGTATTGTTTCATTAGTATATGCTCACAATGCTGGGGCTGGGACAAGCACAGGGGAGGTATAGATTCATTTATATATGCACATAATTCTGGGGCTGGAACAAGCACAGGGGAGGTATAGTTTCATTAGTATATGAAGATAATGCTTGGGCTGGAAGAAGCACAGGGGAAGTATAGTTTCATTAGTATATGCACACAGTGCTGGGGCTGGGACAACACAGGGGAGGTATAGTTTCATTAATATATGCACATAATTCTGGGGCTGGGACAAGCACAGGGAAAGTATAGTTTTATTAGTATATGCACACAGTGCTGGGGCTGAGACAAGCACAGGAGAAGTGTAGTTTCATTAGTATATGCACACAGTGCTGTGGCTGGGATAAGCTCAGGGGAGGTATAGTTTATTTATGTTTATATATTTATTAATTTAACATTTGTTGACAGGGAAAGTCTGACTAGGTCAGTGCCTATTTTCAGTGTAGGCCTGGGGAGAAATGCTCCAGGCCCATGTCTTTGAAATGTCAAAGGAAACCTGAATACCCAGAGGAAAGCTATGCAAACATGGGAAGGACATGCAGACTCCACACAGAAGGCACCCCGCATGAAAATTGAACTGGAGAACCTCTTAGTGTGAGGTGACAACGTTACCACTGCACCACTGTACTGTTCCACCCCTGTGTTTGTCCCAGTTTCATTAATATAATCACACAATGCTGTGGCTGGGACAAGCCTAGTGAGGGTATAGTTTCATAAGTATATGCACAAAATGCTGGGGCTGAGACAACCACAGAGGAAGTATAGTCTCATTAGTACATGCACACAGTGTTGAGCTGGGACAAGCACAGGGGATGTATAGATTCATTAGTGTATGCATACATTACTGGGGCTGGGAGAAACACAGGGGAGGTATAGTCTCATTACTATATACACACAGTGGTGGAGTGGGACAAGCACAGGGGAGGTATAGTTTCATTAGTATATGAACACATTGCTGGACTGGGACTAACACAGGGGAGGAATGGTTTCATTAGTATATGAAGATAATGCTTGGGCTGGGACAAGCACAGGGAAAGTATAATTTTGTTAGTATTTGCACACAGTGCTGTGGCTGCGACAAGCACAGGAGAGGAATGGTTTCATTAGTATATGTACACAGTGCTGAGGCTGGGACAAGCACAGTGGAAGTATAATTTCATTAGTGTATGTACACAGTGCTTGGGCTGGGACAAGTACAGGGGAGGCACAGTTTCATTAGTGTATACATACATTATTGGGGTTGGGACAAGCACAGGGGAGGTATAGTTTCATTGGTGTATGCACACAGTGCTGGGGCTGAGAAAAACACGGGAGGTGGGGTTAATTTCATTAGTATATGCACACAGTGCTGGGGCTGAGACAAACACAGGGGAGGAATGGTTTCATTAGTATATGAAGACAATGCTTGGACTGAGACAAGCACAGGGGAAGTATAATTTCATTAGTGTATGTACACAGTGCTGGGGCCGGGACAAGCACAGGGGAGGCACAGTTTCATTAGTATATACATACATTACTGGGGCTGGGGCAAGCACAGGGGGGATTCATTTCATTAGTATATGTACACAGTGCTGGGGCTGGGACAAGCATAGGGGAGGCACAGTTTCATTACTATATATATATACATTACTGGGGCTGGGACAAGCACAGGGGAGGTATAGTGTCATTGGTATATACATACATTACTGGGACTGAGACAAACACAGGAGGGATTAATTTCATTAGTATATGCACACAGTGCTGGGGCTGAGACAAGCACAGGAGAGGAATGATTTCATTAGTATATGAAGATAATGCTTGGACTGGGGTAAGCACAGGGGAAGTATAATTTTATTAGTGTATGTACACAGTGCTGGAGCTGGGATAAGCACAGGGAAGGTATAGTTTTATTGGTATATGCACACAGTGCTGGGACTGAGAAAAGCACAGGGGGTATTCATTTCATTAGTATATGCACACAGTGCTAGGGCTGAGACAAGCACAGGAGAGGAATGGTTTCATTAGTATATGAAGATAATGCTTGGACCGGGACAAGCACAGGGGAAGTATAATTTCCTTAGTGAATGTACACAGTGCTGGGGCTGGGACAAGCACAGGGGAGGCATAGTTTCATTAGTATATACATACATTACAGGGACTGAGACAAACACAGGGGAGGCATGGTTTCATTAGTATATGAATATAATGCTTGGGCTGGGACAAACACAGGAGGAGTATAAGTTCATTAGTATATGCACACAGTGCTGGGGCTGGGACAAGCACAGGGGAAGTATAATTTCATTAGTGTATGTACACAGTGCTGGGGCTGGGACAAGCACAGGGGAGGTATAGTTTCATTAGTATATGCACACCATTCTGGGGCTAGGGCAAGCAAAGAGTAGATGTAGTCTTATTTATATATGCACACAGTGTTGGGGCTGGCACAAGCAAATGGAGGTACACTCTCACTAGTATATGTGCACAATGCTGGACTGGGGCAAGCACAGGGCTGTTATAGTTTCATTAGTACATGCACACAGTGCAGGTCTAGGACAAGCACAGGACAGTTATAGTTTTTCTTAGTATATGCTCACAATGCTGGGGATGGGACAAGCATAGAAGAGGTATAGTTTCATTTGTATATGTACACAGTGCTGGGCTAGGACAAGCACATGGGAGTTGTAGATTTATTATTATATCAGTATCAATATTCGTCAAAGATGCCCACACATCCAGGTTGGTGGCACAGCACGAAGCATCAGAGACTATCCATGTGCAACTAACAGTGGGTAAAACTGCCTTCCAGTTTATAGCCTGCTACAGACCACCCTCCCAAACCCAGTAACCCCACTCAGCCTTCCTGAGAACACTGGAAAATATGAAGGTCTCTCCAAACACCATTATATTGGGCGACTTCAACTACCCAAACATAGACTGGGAGCATTACTCTAGCTCCAACACCCCAGTCCAAAGGTTCCTAGAATTTATAAACTCAAATGCTATGGAACAACTTGTTACCACTCCCACAAGAAGAGAAAACATACTGGACCTGATCATCACCAACATGTGGGCTCTATGCTCCAGACCAGAAGTGTATCCCTCACTGGTAAGATCAGACCATAAACTAATCTTACTGGATATTCAAATCCTGACCCCACCCCCTGCCCAGAAAACCACAGTGAAAAACTTCTCTAAAGCAAATTTCACACTCCTCAAAACCGAGGTGGAATTCTTCAAAGCCTCCGGGCCTGTGGAAAATATGGCCCAGACCGCAGAATCCTTTATAAACGCATTCTATGAACACCTTCAGGAATGCATGGATCATGCAATCCCAAATAAAACCAAGACCCAATCCTCCAAAGGCAGGCGTCCTGTCTGGTGGACCCCAGCCATAAACAAACTATACAATAGAAGGAAGAGGCTACTACATGATAGAGCAAAATCCCAAAAAGGGAAGGCATCCCTGATCAGTATTAGCAAAAAAACTACAGGCACTCATAAAATCATCTAAGGCCAGCTTCGAGAGAAAAATTGCACAGGACACTAAGGATAATCACAAGGCTTTCTTTAGTTATGTTAGGAACCTGGGTGGGAATTCCCAGATATGCTCAGAATTAGTCCAAAATGACAAAAAATACACTGAACCCACAGACATTGCCAACATCCTAGCTGACAGGTTCAGCGCAAACCCCCCCCCTCCGCACCAAAAGGGCAAATATCTATCCCAGCAGAGTGCTGCCCCCCTGACATCTCAGATGCTCAGGTAAGAGCCGTCCTTTCCAAAGGAAAAAACACAGCATCAATGGGACCAGACGGTGTCCCGGGCTGCGTCCTACATGAACTCCAAGAAGAGCTAAACCCAAACATAAAACTACTGTTCAATCTCAGCCTTACTACAGGATATGTACCCAAAGAGTGGCATACAGCAACAGTGGTCCCTCTTCACAAAGGTGGTGCCTCAACGGATCCTGGAAACTATTGCCCCATAAGCCTGACTAGCTTGGTCTGCAAAGCTATGGAAATGATCATCATGGACCTCATAAATAAAGATATTGGGGACCTACAGACACTGGATCCTACCCAGTTTGGCTTTGTTAAGGGCAGATCCTGCCTCTTAAACCTGGTTGATTTCTTTGAAACAGTCACCAAGGCCATTGACAAGGGGAAGGTGGTCCACACAGCCTACCTGGACCTCGCAAAAGCCTTTGATACAATACCCCACTCGGGCATTATAGATAAGCTCACCAGCTTAAATATAAACCCCTATGTCACTAGATGGGTTGCAAACTGGCTCAAGGACAGAACCCACATGGTTAGAATTGCTGGAGCCATGTCAGACTCCAAACCAGTTACAAGTGGCATCCCACAAGGCTCAGTCCTGGGATGTCTCTTGTTCGGTATATATTTCTCGGAGGTACAGGCCAACACGGAAGGACTGTGGCTGACCAAGTTCACAGATGACTGCAAACTAGGCGCCATAATTGACTCTCCAGCCGACACAAGCATCCTCCAAAATGGCCTCATAGAAACACACAACTGGTGCCAGAGCCATGGCCTCAAGCTAAATGCCAAAAAGTGTATAGTCATCCCCTTTGGCAAAAACAAAGTGCCCACAAATTACAACATAGGTGGTAATCCATTAAGTACGGAAGAAGTAATTAGGGACCTGGGGACCCAAGTTGATAGCAATCTCTCATTTGAAAACCACGTGGCCAAAGTGGTTAGAAAAACATTTTATATAGCCCACCTAATCATGAAGGGATTCACATCTAGCTCAGGGGAGGTCATCGTGCCTCTTTACTCATCTTTCATCAGGCCCATAATTGAGTACAATGCCCCTTTTGGGATGTACCTTATCAGACACCTGCAGCAACTGGAAAGACCTCAAAGGTACCTCACCAAGAGGATCAAAGGGCTCAAACAGATGCCATATGCTGCCAGGTTAAAGAAACTCCAGCTCTTCTCAGTGGCATACCACCTGCTCAGAGGTGATCTGTGCCTGACATATAAAGCCATGTCCAACCCGGAATTAATGGACATGCTGCACCTCAGAAAATCCAAATCCCATCGAGCTACGCTCGAGACTTGAACCTCAGCACTGAAATAAATAGGACATGCTGGAGGGACAGATTCATAACCCAGAGGCTACCTTCACTCTGGAATAAAATCCCAGTCCAGGTTAGGCAGAGTCCCTCATTGACTGTCTTCAAGAGGATATCTTGATGAGTGGACGGGAGATCGTAGGTTTACCCCAGGTATCACTTCTGTGTCACTGTTAGACAGAGGCACAGTATACTAACCTTGAAAAAGAGCATAGCAAAATTCATTTAAAATGGGTGGCGAAAGCCAAACATCTGGCTAGGCTTATAAATGCCCTAGGGCAGATAGCCTAGTATGAACCTATGAACCTATATGCAAAAAATGCTGTGGCTGGGACAAGCACGGAGCAGTATAGTTTCATTGCTATATCCACACAATGCTGGGACTGGGACAAGCACAGTGGAGGTTTACTCTCATTAGTCTATGGACACAGTGCTGTGCTGGGATAAGAGCATGCGAGGTGTAGTTTCATTAGTATGTGCTCAAAATGCCTGGGTTGGGACAAGCACAGGAGAGATATAGCCTTATTAGTACAGGCACACAGTGCTGGCCTGGGACAAGCACATGGGACATGCAGTTTCATTGGTATATGCACACATTACTGGGGCTGAAACAAGCACAGAGGAGGTTTAGTTTCACTGGTATATGCACACAGTGCTGGGGCTGAGACAAGCACAGTGGAGGTATCATTTCATTGGTATATGAAGATAATGCGTGGGCTGGGACAAGCACAGGGGAGGTATAATTTCATTAGTATATGCATGCAGTGTTGGGGCTGGGACTTGCACAGGAGAGGTATAGTCTTATTAATATATGCGCACAGTGTTGGGGCTGGGACAAACACACAAGAGGTATAGTCTTATTAGTATATGCACACAGTGCTGGAGCGGGACAAGCACAAGGTAGTTATTTTTTTTTAGTATATGCTTTCAATGCTGGGGCTGGGACAAGTACAGGGAAGGTATAGTTTCATTAGTGTATTCACACAGTGCTGCATCTATGACAAAAACAGGGGAAGTATATGCTCATTAGTATATGAACACAGTGTTGAGGTTGAGTCAGACACAGGGGAGGAATAGTGTCATTAGTATATGTGCACAGTGCTGTGGCTGGGACAAGCACAGGAGAGGTATGCCATTATTAGTATATGCAAGTAATGCTGGGACAAGCACAGGGATGTTGGAACTCTGACAAGCACAGGGGAGGTATATTCTCATTAATATATGCACACTGTGCTGGGGCTGGGATACACATACAAGAGGTATAGTGTCATTAGCATATGCACACAGTGCTGGATTAGGACAAGCACAGGGGAGGTATAGTTTCATTAGTATATGCTCACAATGCTGGGGCTGGGACAAGCACAGGAAAGGTATAGTTTAATTAGTATATGCACACAGTGCAGGACTTGGACAAGCACAGGGGAGTTATAGTTTCATTAGTATATTCACACAGTGCAGGACTAGGACAAGCACAGGGGAGTTATAGTTTCATTAGTATATGCACACAGTGCAGGAGTAGGACAAGCACAGGGCAGTTATAGTTTCATTAGTATATGCACACAGTGCAGGACTAGGACAAGCACAGATGAGTTATAGGTTTATTAATATATGCACACAGTGCTGGACTGTGACAAGCACATTGCAGTTATAGTTTCATTAGTATATGCACACAGTGCAGGACTAGTATAAGCACAGGGGAGTTATAGTTTTATTAGTATATGCTCACAGTGCTGGGGCTGGGACAAACACATGGGAGTTATAGCTTCATTAGATTATGCACACAGTACTGGGGCTGGGAAAAGCACAGGGGAGGTGTAGTCTTATTGATATATGCACACAGTGCTGGGGCTGGGATAAACACGGGAGAAATAGTTTCATTAGTATATGTACACAGTGTTGTGGCTGGGACAAGCACAGGGGAGGCATGGTTTCATTAGTATATGCACACAGTGCTGGAGTGGGACAAGCACAGGGGAGGTATAGTTTCATTAATATATGCCCACAGTGCTGGACTGGGGCACGCACAGCGGAGTTATAGCCTCATTAGTATATGCACACAATGCTGGGGCTGGGATAAGCACATGAAAGGTATAGTTTCATTATTATATGCACACAATGCTGAGGCTGGGACAAGCACAGGGAGGTACAGTTTCATTTCTATATGCAAACAGTGCTGGGGCTGGGACTAACACTGGGGAGGTATAGTCTCATTTCTATATATACACAGTGCTGTGGCTGGGAAAAGCACAGGGGCGGTGTGGTTTCATTAAGATATGTGGATAGTGCTGAGGCTCGGTCAAGCACAAAGGAGGTGTGGTTTCATTCTTATATGCACACAGTGCTGGGGCTAGGACAAGCACAAGGGAGGTATAGTTTCATTAGAATATGCCCACAATGCTGGGCCTGGGACAAGCACAGGAGAGGTATAGTCTTATTAATATATGCACACAGTGTTGTAGCAGGGACAAGTACACGGGAAGTATAGTCTCATTAGTATATGCACACAGTGCTGGACTGGGACAAGCACAGGGGAGGTAGAGTTTCATTAATATATGGACACAATTCTGGGACTGAACCAAGTACAGTAGAGGTATAATGAAGGAGTAGGACAAGCACAGGGGAGTTATCATTTTTTTAGTATATGCACACAATGCTGGTGATGCGACAAGCAAAGGGGGAGTATAGTTTTATTAGTATATGCACACAGTGCTGTGGCTGGGACAAGCACAGGGGAGCTATAGTTTCATTAATATATGCAGATAGTGCTGGGATGGGACAAGCACAGGGGAGATATAGTCTCTTTAGTATATGCACACAGTGGTGAACTGTGACAAGCACAAGGAGGTATAGTTTCATTAGTATATGCACACAATGCTGGGACTGGGAGAAGCACATGGGAGGTATAGTTTCATTAGTATAGGCACACAATGCTGGGACTGGGAGAAGCACATGGGAGGTATAGTTTCATTAGTATAGGCACACATTGCTGGGGCTGGGACAAGCATATATATAGTTTATATATATATATATATATATATATATATATATATATATACACACACACACACACACACACACACACACACACACACACACACACACACACAATGCTGGGACTGGGACAAGCACAGGAGAGGTATAGTTTCATTAGGATATGCACACAGTGCTGGAGTGGGACAAGCACTGGGGAATTATAGTTTTATTAGTATAAACACACAGTGCTGGGGCTGGGACAAGCACAGGGGAGGTCTAGTTTCTTTAGTATATGCACACAATACTGGGGCTGGGACAATCACAAGGAAGGTATAGTTTCGTCAGTGTATGCAGACAGTGCTTGTGCTGGGACAAGCACAGTGTAGGTATAGTGGTATTATGGATAAACCTACTCAATAAGACAGTGAAAGTATGTCCTGTTTCTGTATGTCTGTGCTAACTAAAACACTCTCATAGGTTAGTTTAGCTTCCCTCCAGAACAGCCTGCAGTCAATAACCCCCTTTTCCCTTTCTTCTAATAGTGCTGAATCTCAATTTATATCTTCTCACCTACTCCTATTCCTTTCTTTCTTTTAACATTATTACTTGTTCCCTTTGTTTCTTTTTAGCCCCTTGCTTAGGAACCAGTCATTTCAGTTAAATAACTGGCCACAAGGTGGTGCCTCAACACCTCTCTATTTTTTCCTCATAGACTTTCTTCTAACCTCCCTTATACCTTACCTACTAGTCTTTTAAACGGAGTCTCTTTCCTGACCTGCTCCTTCTTACCCTCTCCTCCTCACCTTTCCTATACCACACTCTAGTTTAGTAACATATTATAACTCTACACATTAGCTGACTTTACCAATTAAACTTTCACTCCATCTCTGACCTACCTGCTCCTTCTTCCACTCCACAGATTGTTTTCCTTGGCAATACACTCTCTTGTGTCTTCCCGCTCCGTTCACCCTTCGGGCTCACTCCGCTCCCCTACCCTGCCCCCAATTCCCACCCACCCCCATTACCTCTTAACTTATACCCTCATACTCACACCCCCTTTTACCAATAGCCAATCATAGAATCTATAACAGCCACACCCTATATCTATACCTCTACTCCCCTCAAGTATAAATCTCCTCCCACTACTATCTGTATTATCCTACATAAAGTCAACCCCCACTTCTCTCCTTCTCCTCTAATATCTACTACACACTCTTCTACCATGCCTAACCAACACCAATGGTTACTAGTACTCTCACTCCTGACAACTCTTACCACTACCTACCTCTTAACCTCCTATGAACAACCACTCTTCTCTACTCTTACCATCCCTTCCCAACAAACTCTAACAACTTCTCCACCTTCATCAACAAGCTATGCCATCTACAAGCCCAGGTACTTTCAAGCCAAATATCACCGCCTAACTCATATTAGATACTCAATTCTAAATAATAGAAAATTATGCAACTATCATTGTAAACCTCTCCAGTACTACAACTTTATACTAATCCATTCCTTAACACATGGTGACATTCACCCCAACCCAGGCCCAAACCATCACCCAGCCCCCACTAACTGCAACAAACCTAATATAATCCCTTTACCACCAACCAAACCCTCCAAATCACTCTCAATAGCTCATCTAAACATACGTAGTATATGCAACAAAATACCACACATTCATGCTCTTCTAGATGTCCAGCAATTTGACATCCTCTGCCTAACCGAAACATGGCTCAAACCCACAATAAAAGATACTGAAATTATTCCCCCAGGCTATTGTATCTTTAGACAAGACCGCACAAATAAAAAAGGTGGAGGGGTAGCAATTCTCTACAAAACAGGACTACAAATCAACAAAATAAATCATAAACTACCCTTAGACAACAACTTAGAAATAATTATTACTAAACTCCAACTTAACTCCCACAAATCAGTTAACATAATCTGCACCTATCTTCCCCCAGGTAAAAATCACACACTATTAGAAGACTTATTAAACTGGCTCTCTTCATATCTCCCTCAGGAAACAATACTACTAGGTGACTTTAATATTGACTGGTACTTATGTAACAACACCAATCCATCCACCCTGATTAACCTGTATGGCTTCTCACAAGCTATAAACTCTCCAACCAGAACAAATAAACTTAAGAATAAAGAAAGCATCCTGGACTGGATACTAACAAACTGTCCACCACAAAACTATACAACAGGAACCCTCCCAGATGACCTTAGTGACCACTCTCTAATATACATTATCAGACATAAAACAAGTTTAAGTATCCCTACTTCAGTCAGAACTGCCCGTAGCAAAAAACATTTTAACCACAAATTGTTCCTAACCAAACTTAAACAATGCAACTGGTCTCCCCTTAAGTCACTCCCTATTAATGAAGCAGTTAATTACTTCAATAACACTTTCCTAGCAATCCTAGACCATCATGCCCCAATGCGTTCCATAAGAATGAAAAACAAACCGGCACCATGGCTCTCAAATTCAACTAAGAAACTAATCCATAATAGAAATAAATCTTGGGTTAAATGGCATACCACAAAAGACACTATCGATCACCAAACATTTAGACAACAAAGAAACTTTACAAAAAAAGCCATCCTACAAGATAAAAAGAACTTTTATACCCAACTTCAACAATCTTCCCTTCAACAGCCACAAAAATTCTGGTCTACTATTAACACACTACTTTCCCCAGGCAAAGTTGCCACGCCTTATCCACTAGACTCCAAACCTGATTGTACAATACAAACAGAAAATGTCTTTAATACTTTCTTTACTACTACTATATTAAATCTAGCAAATCAACAAAACCCTGATACCTCCAATTTGCCAAGCCCAAGCTCCATTCCCCCCCTTTTCACCTTGAACCTATACCCACCTCCTATATCTCCTCCTTACTTCAAAAATTAAAACCTACTACCCCCTCAGCTGATAAATTACCAGCAGAATACCTCCAAATAGGAGCCAAAGCCATTGCCTTCCCAATCTCCATATTGATCAATAGAACCATAAAAGAAGGCACCATTCTATCTATTTGGAAAATCTCACATATCATCCCACTTCACAAAGGTGGTGACTCTACTGAGTTCTCCAACTATCGCCCCATAGCTCTACTCTCTCCACTTGCTAGAATTATGGAGAAATGTATCCACAAACAATTAATAACTCACCTACTTCAGTATAATCTCCTTGCTAACTGCCAACATGGATTCCGGCCATTTCACAGTACTACCACTGCCTTGCTATCTTTTACTAACTCTATCAACAATAATCGTAATAACAATATTCTTTCCTCAGCATTCTTTGTAGACCTATCTAAAGCATTCGACATGGTTAATCATCAACTTCTCCTCCACCAACTGAAGTCCCTCTCACTGGACAATCCTGCTATGAACTGGTTTACATCATACTTAGAAAACCGTAAACAAGCAGTTCTCTGGCAAAACCATCTTTCTGATCTCCTTCCCACCTCCCTAGGTGTCCCTCAGGGCTCTATTTTAGGTCCAGTTCTGTTTTCCATTTTCATAAATGACCTTCATCTCTCTACTCCACTCTCCACCTGTATTCAGTATGCTGATGACTCTACTATCATCTGTTCTGCCTCATCCCAAACTGAACTTCATTCTATCACACAAAAAGCCTTTACCACTATAGAAGAATGGTTCTCCAACCACTGTCTTCTCCTCAACCCCCAAAAAAACAAACTTTTGCTCTTTAAACCCTCTCATTTGTCTCCCCCACTTCATTTTACACTTACATCCAACAACGGTACTGTTATCTCTCCTGACCCCACCACCAAACTCCTAGGAATTGCAATTGACAATCAATTAAAGTTTGACACTCACATAAACACTACAATAAAATTGATTAACAAAAAACTTGGATCCCTTTATAGAATAAAACCCTTCTTGACACCAGTTGCCAGAACTACAATAGCTAGAACCCACTTAATTTCTACCCTATTATACACTACGCCAATATTCAACAATCTTTCTACAAATAATCTTAACAAACTAGCTAGAGCATATAACAACATCGCCAGATTTGCTACAAATACACCTTACAGGACTCATCACTGTCTGAACCTAAAACAACTAGACTGGCTTGAATTACCTCACTTATTACATTTTAACCAACTTATAATCGCCCATAAAGCCCTATACCAACCCAATAATATCCCAATTCTCTCTTCCCTCATAAGACCTTATAACAACTTGAGAAATCTACGCTCTGCTAACAAAAGGTTGATTCATACTTCCTTATCTAACAACTCAGCAGGTGACTCCATATTCTTTAATTCAGTCGGTAAAATATGGAATCAACTACCACAAGACCTTACAACCCTAACCTCTCTCCCAATATTTAAAACTAACCTAAAACTTTTCTTCTCCAACCACTGGTTATGTTCTTGTACTAACCCTGCCTAGCTGTTATTCTCTAATTTATCTGCTACCCACATAACCTAATTTTTTCTACCTTAAATCTTTATGTACCCAATCTATACTCGAATCTTCACTCTTAATTCCTATCTCAGTCACTACTTAGTACTACTTACCATGCTTAAAACCTTCCAGATACTGTACTTACATTTCTTTTTGTATACTATGTTAAACTGAAGATGAATTACTCTATATTAATGCCATCTCCTAACTGTTAGCATCAGATGTTTATATATTTTTAAGTATATTTTTGTTTTTAGTATGTATTTTGTGTGTTATTTTTAGTACTTTTTTTAGTATTTTTTTTTTTTTTTTTGAGCTTTTCTCCCCGGGCCTCCACTGAAAATGGACACGTATCCAGTTGGACTAGCCCGGTCAACAAATGTAAAATAAATAAAATAAAATAAAAATTAGTATATGCACACAGTGCTGGGGTTGAGACAAACACAGGGGAGAAGCAGTCTCATTAGTATATGCACACAGTGCTGGGACTGGGACAAGCACAGAGGAGGTAAGGTTTCATTAGTTTATGCACACAATGGTGGGGCTGGGATAAGCACAAGGCAGGTACAGTCTCATTAGTATGTGTACACAGTGCTGTTGTGGGACAATCACAGGGAGGTAAAGTTTCATTAGTATATGCATACAATGCTGGGGCTGGGACTAGCACAGGGAAGGTAATGTTTTGTTAGTACATGCACACAGTGCTGGGCTGGGATAATCCCAGGAGAGGTATAGTCTCATTAGTTTATGCACACTGTGATGCGGCAAAGACAAGCACAGCAGACATGTAGTCTCATTTGTATATGCACTCAGTGCTGTGGCTGGAATAAGCACAGGGGAACTATAGTTTCATTAGCATATGCATGCAATGCTAGTCCTGGGACAAGCACCAGGGAGGTATACTTTCATTAGTATATGCACACAGTGCTGGGGCTGGGGGAAGCACAGGGGAAGTATAGTTTCATTAGTATATGCACACAGTGCTGGGGCTGGGGGAAGCACAGGGGAAGTATAGTTTCATTAGTATATGCACACAGTGCTGGAGCTGGGGGAAACACAGGGGAAGTATAGTTTCATTAGTATATGTACACAGTGCTGGGGCTGCGGGAAGCACAGGGGAGGCATGTTTTCGTTAATATATGCACACAGTGCTGGGGCTGGGGGAAGCACAGGGGAGGCATGGTTTCATTAGTATATGCACACAGTGCTGGGGCTGGGGGAAGCACAGGGGAAGTATAGTTTCATTAGTATATGCACACAGTGATGGGGCTAGGGGAAGCAAAGGGGAAGAATAGTTTCATTTGTATATGCACACAGTGCTGGGGCTGGGGGAAGCAGAATGGAAGTATAGTTTCATTAGTATATGCTCACAGTGCTGGGGCTGGGGGAAGCACAGGGGAAGTATAGTTTCATTAGTATATGCACACAGTGCTGGGGGGAGCACAGGGGAAGTATAGTTTCATTAGTATATGCACACAGTGCTGGGGCTGGGGGAAGCACAGAGGAAGTATAGCTTCATTAGTATATGCACACAGTGCTGGGGCTGGGGGAAGCACAGGGGAAGTATAGTTTCATTAGTATATGCACACAGTGCTGGGGCTGGGGGAAGCACATGGGAAGTATAGTTTCATTAGTATATGCACACACTGCTGGGGCTGGGGGAAGCACAGGGGAAGTATAGTTTCGTTAGTATATGCACACATTGCTGGGGCTGGGGGAAGCACAGGGGAAGTATAGTTTCATTAGTATATGCACACAGTGCTGCGGCTGGGGGAAGCACAGGTGAAGTATAGTTTCATTAGTATATGCACACAGTGCTGGGGCTGGGGGAAGCACAGGGGAAGTATAGTTTCATTAGTATATGCACACAGTGCTGGGGCTGGGGGAAACACAGGGGAAGTATAGTTTCATTAGTATATGCACACAGTGCTGGGGCTGGGACAAATAAAAAGACAAAGATTTGTTTGCTGATAAATGGACATTGTTGTGAGGCTGGCATATGGAGACATAAGTGACAGTTGTGGCAGTTGTCCTTTTATACACACTACACTGGGGCAGGCTTCATCAGGAACTTATACACTGTATTTATAAATGGATGTGATAAAGGGATTATTTGAAGTATTTGCTTGCTGTTGTGTGATGCGCTATGTGGTGAACGACTAGATTAGATGTGCATGTCATTTTGCAATGGAGGGATTTGAATATGAATGGAGTTGATTACACACTGTTTTGCGAATAGGGCTTTACCAGTGCTGTTGTTGTTTACAGTATGATATGTGCCAAAGGGTATAGTATTTATTCATTACGTAATGTGATATGTGATGATATATGAGTCTAGCAGCTGCTGCAGAGGGTTAAGGCTGTGAACTGTACTTCCAGTTTTACAGGGTTTGATTCCCTCAGGCCTCATTTTCAACTGTGTGACCTTGATCAAGTCACTTAACTAGAGAGTGCATTGGGGTAACTGAAAATTTGGGCTAGGCTCCTCAATGGTTCCCACCTGCTAGCATATTAACTATCTATGAGTCACACTCTGGTACATGCTTTGACTTCTGAAAGAATCAGCAAACTGTGAGTTAGTTTAGGAACTCTCTCTTGTGCTGCATTTTTATTTTCCCCCAGCACACAGTATATGCCTTCATTTTATTCCCATAGTATATCTTTTCACCTGCTCATTGAGGCATCTTCTCATACTACTCAAACAGAATACGCCTTTAAACCACTATTACGAGTATTGGTATAAGAACAAAATTGATGTATTCCAAGAGTGGGCACACAAAAGAACTGTACAGATGGACCAGCACAGCTTTGGCACATGAAGAAAAACGTTTGCCACATATCATTATGAATAAAACAAGCTTGTCAATGCTTTGACTCAAGTTTAACCCCAAATCAAGGTCTTTACACATAATGAGCCCAAATTATTTCAGATTACTAACTGAAAGACGTTTTTGATACCCCAATCTGGCAGTTACCAGTAGTTAGAACTTTGAAAAGAAACCACATAAGACATTGTAGGTGTCTACAGATCTTCTCAGTGTATTATATCAAGATGAAAAGGAGTACAGGGAGCTTAAATATCTCTTGGTTGCCTTGTCAGAAGTAAGCCTTACTGCAATCAACATATTTTTGCTTCCAATATGCTGAAAATGGCTCATATCAAAGAATACTACAACAGAATGGGTTCCTAGGCTCATAGATTCATTTTAATCTAATGACCACCAGGGTATTTACAAGCCTAGCCATGCAGTCCAACCAAGTTTTCTTCCACAGTTCCTTGGATGCTTATATGGTGGGGGTATGTTAGTTAGAGATAGTTAAGGCACAGGGTATATTAGTTGGGGAAAAGTATCTGTTAACTGGATTCAAACCCTGCATGAGCTGCCCTCTTTCTTTAAACTCACTTCATTTACACCTTCAGCCACAAAGATAGAATAAAATTAAACCCAAAATAGATGCCTAAAAGACTCAATGAGCTACAGAAAAGAAGTTGGAAAGTAAAGTACCACCCTTGTCGTCACACATTATTGATCAGAGATTAGCTTTTGTCTAATCAATTTAACTAGTTAGTTATTAACTACCCAGTCATTGCACTTTTGGTAATGTTTGAATGTGGAATTCTATAAAAAGTCTTAGTAAGTTCAATAAACACAATAACTGAAATGAGCACTTGATCCAAAGCCTAACTGAAGATGCCATAAACCCCATCATGTTACAGAAAGTATACTTGTTAAGAACAGGCCCTGGTATTCATTTATAAAGTAAATGAATGTGTAAATATATCCCGTGAACTATGTGTAGTAAGCTGTGGTGAGCCACTATCATTCACAGATATGGATTGCACTTGTCTGTGGTGGCATACTAAAGGCATCCTGTGTTGCTGAACTGGACACAGGAGCACATTGCCCACCACTGTGTGGTTTGCACTCCTGTGCCTTGGATGCAGTCATAGGGAGATGTACAGTCTAGCATTAATGCACTATGCAGCACAATGGCCAAATGTAGCTTAGCAAGACATGCTGTGCTTAATTAAGTGGCTACATGTAACTAGGTAGTAAAGAACATTATGCCTAATAAAGGCGCATTTCCCCACTGCACTGTACTCTGATGAAGGAGTGATTCATAAAAAAAGCTTCACTCCTATGATCCTCAGACCTTCAGCAGGGATATGGTCATTACCGTAATATGGTAATGAAGGGATATGAGAACACACCGGCATCATTGTGTGGGGTGGGACAACTATGGCTGTGGTAGCAGCATTTGTATAATTTAATGCTGTTCTTCCTCTTTCAGTGAAAGGCACAAGTGTATTACTTCTATTACAAATGCTGTTTGTATGCATGCAACCTATTCACTGATGTGCAAGTTTTTCTATATATTTTGTTTTAACAGTTTATTCAGTTTTACTTTTGTACACACTGGCAGCTGGAAATGGGCCATCTACACCCAGCCAGCTTACCTTAAATAAATAATAACACTTACCCATGTAAATAATAAAGACACATATGGAAACTACCATTTGAAGAAGCATCAGTGAAGAAACCATATATTTTCTGACAATGCAAATGGCATAATTAATAATGATAGTGCAAGCAGATTTACAAAAACACAATTACATTTCTGTGAATGATTGTTGTTAATGATTAGTTATGTAGCAGTTTTTCTAAATTATATATTACTTTTCTGAATTCACAAGAGAACTATGAAAGTTATTTTCTTTCTAATGATAAAATTAACCTCGGTCAGCAATTTAACTGGAAAGCTATGTCACTGATCTCAGAATAATAACAAGAATTAGGGGCTTATATCCTAGAATAAAATATTATCATACTCCTCAGCTGATATATTCTAGAGAGCTTTGAAAGATTTATTTATTTATTTATTTATTTATTTATATTTGTTGACCGGGAGTGTCCGACTGGACGTAGGTCCATTTTCAGCGGAGGCCCGGGGAGAAAAGCTCCACAGTTAAAATAAACAGACAGTAGTTACATTGGATTACATAGCGATTAACAATTTACATAGAAATTACTTACAACATATTTACAGATGAAGAACATAGTACATCAGTAGACAACTAGAATCTTTATCTGTGAAGTACATAACAGACATTAACAAATGTTACAAGAAGAAGTTCCTGCTGTATAATAAGTACTGGCTTATGAGCATCTGAGCTTGCTATAATCAAGGTAGTTAGTGGAGTGGAAAGAAAGGTAGTGGTTGGATGGGGTGGGTGATATTAGAGTGGGAGTTGCAAGGGCATAGCCAGCATGTTTTTAGGTGCGCTTTTAGTAAAGTTTTGAAGTGGGTGCATGATGGTACGGAGGTAATTGTGGGTGGGAAGGAGTTCCATAATTTGGCTATGGTGCAAGAGAATAGTGCTTCACCAGCAGAGTTATTGGCTTTAGCTTTAGATTCAGCTGACTACAGTTAAATCTAGACAAGTTGTAGAATTAAAAAAATGTGTTGAAGTATCTGATGTTGTCTAAAGGAAGACAAGCTTTTGAAGAAATAAATCAGATAACAATGATATAATTCCCAAGATACATTTCACCATTAATTAAAAGATAAAAACATTGCAAAAAAATCATACAGTAGGGGCAAAGGTACTTTCGCAACATCAGTGACTAGAATATTAAATTAAAACAAAAGAATCGTCTTGACATTATTTAAAGGGCTAACGTATTACAGCAACACTTTTGAACTGTAACTGCAAGTTGTTGCTTTCTTCAGTTTCATTTAAGATGACAGAGAAAATAATAATTTCCACATTGCTATAGTCTCCACTATGTTCAGTGTGTACATGGCTGTGTGTGTGCGAGTGTTTGTGTGCATGCATATGTGTGTGTGTGTGTGTGCGTGTGTATGTGTGTGTGTGTGTGTGTGTGTGTGTGTGTGTGTGTGTATGTGTGCGTGTTTGTATGCTTGTGTGTGTGTGTGTGTGTGTATGTGTGTGTATGCGTGTAAAATCCAAAAACCACGGTAGAGGCGACACAACAAAACTTCAGAAAAATATTTTAATTGATTAATTAATCATGTGATTTGTATTTAAACATGTGATTTATGTTTTTATCTCATTCTGATGAAGTCTTTGGCGAAAGCGGATAATAAACTGATATACGCTATTTTTCTGAAGTTTTGTTGTGTCGCCTCTACCGTGGTTTTTGGATTTTACTAGTTTTTGGTGGTTTCTTTCAAGTTGTTTGTGTGTATGCGTGTGTGTGTGTGTGTGTGTGTGTGTGTGTGTGTGTGTGTGTGTGTGTGCGTGTGTGTATGCCTCTGTGTGTGTGTGTGTGTGTGTGTGTGTGTGTGTGTGTGTGTGTGTGTGTGTGTGTGTGTGTGTGTGTGTGTGTGTGTGTGTGTGTGTGTGTGTGTGTGTATACGTGCAACTATAAGATTTGTAGGAATATATGTATTTTCTCTCTTCTCTCTCAAGGTTCATAGGTGTATACTGTGCAAATGACCACCAGGGCCCTTAAAAACTTAACTGTGCAACCCAAATGTGACCGGGAAGTTTGATTTATATAAGGGCTGATTTATTAACTGCCTCTGTCCATCAGATACATAGCCGCCAGAAGAGGGGTGAATTTCCGATTTTCCATCCATTGGTTCAAATCACTCTTCATTAGGGATAGCTAGGAATTTTACATGACTGGGGAGCTTGTTCAAGAGAATGGGAATTCTCTGAGAAACATATCTGTCTCTCCATCATGTCCTATTTATGTTGCAAGCAAAATTTAGGTATTTTAATTTAGTAGCTATTATTCTGTTTGCTTTGCAGATATGCAAAAGGTTGATCAAAACAGTGTCCAGGGAAGTTTTCTGTGCCAGGCAAAAATCACCTCTCACAAGTTTGTATGATAGTGAGAAAAGAGACAGGGTTTTGAGGCAATCAGTGTAGGACATTGTGTTTACTTCCTGTATTCATTTAATAAGGAACCTTTGCGGATATTCCAGTTGCTGCATGTCTCTGGTCAGATACATACCGAAGGAGGCATTATACTCTATGATGGGTGTGATGAGGGCCCAGTACAGTGGTATGACAACCTCTATGGTCTAAGATGTCATGCCCTTGCTTATAAGTTGAGCAAAATAAAAGGATTTTCTTACTACCTTGGACATATGTTGGTTGAAGGATCAGTTACTAGTTCCATGAGTTTCCAGGTCCCTGACTGGTGAATCAATTTTCATGATAGTTGTTTTCATGGCTTTGCAAATATTCAGACTAATGGGTTTTTACTTTCCAAGATCTGCTAAAGTCCTCTCTTATGATGGGGGAATGACCACTGCAGTCCTCCATTCACATATAACAAAGCCTGTTTTAAGACAATAGCTAAGTAATGACTCCAGTGGTCTTGATAAGTTATATTTTAGACTGTTCAGGAGGCATCCTGGGATGTTATCAGGGCCCACTGAGGATGTATTCTTAGCTTTAGTGAGTGCAGCCAGTACATGCTGAATAGTAATAGTTGGAGAAGTTATGTTTGAGGTTATTTTTTGGGGGGATAGAGGTGTTAATGGGGTATAAAGTTAGAACTAAATCTGTCTGCTAACAGGTTAGCTATATCACCAGACTCTGTGACTGTAGCACCATTAACCACTGGTTCAGCACATTGCTGTGTGCTGCCCTTGAAGTTTCTGACGTAGCAGAAGAAGGCCTTATGATTATCTTTTACAACGGAGGCTATCTTAACCTCAAAGTTGCTTTTGCTTGACTTGTTTAGCCCTCTTAGTTGCCTATTTAGTTTGTTGAGATAAGTTTTATCTTTATGATAATTACCCTTCATTATTTTTGCCATAGTTTTTCCCTTTTGCTGTATATCCTGTTTAATTTGGGATGCCACCAGGGTGGTTTGTTTCTGGGGCTAGTCCTGGGCTTAATTCTTGTAGCTGCCATGCAGCCATTGACATGACAGTTTATAACAGTAATGCAGAACAGGCTGCTGTGTTCTTTGTTTTTTGTTCAGGGCATTGAATTTTCACAAACCATCACTTAATAAAAGGTAATTTGCCTTAGAATAGTTCCTGACTGTTACTGGTTTTAATGGGATTACAGATTTGATATTGATTTCAAACGAGACTACTTTATGGTTGGACCTAACCAGGGAGGATGAGACATTGGAGGGGCAGCAATATCCCATATTTGTGAGCACAAGGTCCAGTATGTTGCAGCCTGTAGCGGTGTATAATTTGCAGGGGGTGTTGGCCCCCCCCCTTCAACAACATAGTTTTTTTTAAATTTTGAGTTTCCAAAAACTAGCTCATACGGTCTTGACCATATGAATTTTGAGTTTCTGAAAACTCAATGATATAATATAAATCCATATGAATACACACACACACACACACACACACACACACACACACACACACACACACACACACACACACACACACACACACACACACACACACACACACACACACACACACACACACACATATCAACGTTGACACATTGACGTTTGGATGGGAGAAAGGAAATTCACCCCAGGGATCACGTCAGTCGCCCTGCTAGACAGGGGTCCAGGAAAGTAAATAATGTGGGAAGAAATAGCCAGGGAATTGTTATGGCTAGGCTTGTATAGGCCCTAGGGCTGATAGCTTAGTACCAACCTATATGCACATGCACACACATACGCACATACACAGGCATGCATGCCCACAACAGATAGTATACTTGCCCTAGGTGTACAAGGTGGTTGGTTCCATTCCTACACTAGGTAGATGGACTGCTGATACCGTAGTGCATCATTAAGGAAGTGCTGCATTTCTACATGTGACAGCTTTAACTTGGGGATTGGCATAATAGTTAAGGTCACAGACAAAAGGGAGGGTTCAGTTCACACTAAGGGAAACTGCCTTGACTTAAAATGACCTACAAGGGCCTAGTACTTCCTTATGATCTGTATATATGTGCTCTAAATTTTAAGTAATAGTTGTTTCATAGCATCCACCTATCATGGCAGCATATGTGCATTACAGAATCTGGAATTAAATACATGGCACTAATAAATAAAGAAATAGTGAAACTAGGGGATATGCTTTTGAATCCCTTTATTCTTCATTTCCCTCCTTCCAGACTACACATTACCGACCATAGCTTTTCAGTGATGACCTCTCACTGCTACGAATCTCTTCCCAATAATCTATAACAAATTAACTCATAGACCAAATTCAGACCAACCCTAAAAATGTACTTGGCTAAACATGGCGAGGGTTGGCATAATAGTTAAGGTATTTACCTTGCAGACACGAGGTGTAGGATTTGATCACCGAGTGATATAGACATCCCAAGTAATGTAGACACCCCGAGTGATGCAGACATCCTACAAAAAGGCCACACTGAGACCAATGACTGGTGTTGAAACCATGGTCTTAAGCTTAATGCCAATAAATGCATCATCATCCCCTTTGGGAAAAACTCAGTTTCCACTAATTACCACATTGATGGGAGCCCACTGAACACTGAAGTTATTATAAGAGATCTGGGGACACAGGTTGACAGCAACCTCTCCTTCAACCACTGAGGTCAGAAAGTCCTTCTTTGTGGCACATCTCATTACCAAGGGTTTTGCATCCAGAAAGAAAAAGGTCATCGTCTCTCTACTCTTTCCTCATTAGGCCAATCATTGAGTATAATGCCCCATTTGGCATGTACCTCAATAGACACATGCAACAGCTGGAAAGGCCACAAAAGTACGTCACAAAGAGGATCCTAGGCCTTAAACACATGTTGCACATGGACAGAATAAAAAAACTCCAGCTGTTCTCTGTCTCATATCGTCTTCTAAGAGTTGATCTCTGCTTGACTTACAAAGCCATGTCTGACCCAGCTCTGTTAGAAATGCTACATCTAAAGAAATCCCAATCCCTCCACACCACACACTCCAGAGACCTCAACCTCATTACCACAATCAACAGAACATGCTGGAGGGACAGGTTCATAACCCAGAGACTGCCCATGCTCTGGAATAGACTTCCCATACATGTCAAGCAGAGCCCCTCACTGGCCCTCTTCCAGAGAAATTTTGATGAGTGGATGGGAAATCGAAGGTTCACCCCGGGGATCACTCCAGTGGCTCTACTTGATAGAGGCAATGAGAACTAAAGTCGAGTGGCACGATGCCAGGGCACTTCTATGGGCTAGGCTTATAAAGGCTCCAGGACCATTAGGCTAGTACACACCTATGAACCTAAATGGGATAATTGGCTATGTTTAAAATGTCTCACAAGGGTGGTTAGCCTACTTTCAGTCTATAAACCCATGAAGTTGGTCCTACTCTCTTCTTCTGACACATCCTCTTTCTCAGTCTTACTCACATCAATAACTCATGAGCTTTACCCCACAGATCTTTCTCTACCACTGCTACCTCTATTACTTCCCTCCCTTGGTTCATTGATACAGCAAATACTCTAATAATTATTCAATGTTTTTTGGAAATATTTTAGTAGATTATGCTGCCTACCCCTCAGAATTTATTTTTTGTTCAACTATAATTTATAATTGCTATCTTTGTATGCCTATGTTATTTTTTTCTGTTTAATTGCTTTTAGAGTACCACTGCTTTATTATATCTTGTTAATGTTGAAGAATTTTGTGGTGTATTGTCCTTCTCTGTACGAGCCTGAAAATAGTCTGTATATATCATTGATGTATCCCAGTCAACAAATTTAAAAAAAAAAAAAAAAAAACAAATTAATGAAAAACACATAAGTGCATTATAGGATCTGAACTTTGGCTGTATTACACTGAAATACATTTTTAAAATGTTTTTGGCCATATCACTTCCCATAACTATCAAGGCTTATCTTTGCCAAACTGTTCCAGTCATTCTTCTCCTAGCCCCATTGCCAGGTGACACAGGAAGGGAAAAGTAAGGCTCAAGGAACTTAGCTGTCTTACTGTAGAAAGATGGGATATTTTCTGCTGCATATACAGCCCTCCTACCTGTTGGTTGAACTGCTAAGCTCCCACAGGAGTATGTGCTTTTGCACACTTGCAGTGCTTACCAAGAGTGCTTGCACTTTTTGGTTCAACTCGAACTTTTGAATCCATATGTGTATGAGCACACTTCAACTCCATCCCCCAGAGGATACTCCTGTGAGTGGACAAAGTTAGTAACCTCCCACTTAGATAGATAAATAAGCATTGTCTGCTCACTCTCACCTCTCGTGGGCAGCTGCTACAGCATTCAGAATAATAATCACATTAGTCTTATTTGGGATTTTATTAGCCCTGTGTTTTATAGCTGGCTAAATTGGCACCCTGGGCAGTTTGGATGCTGGAAACCACACTCAACCCAATGTCAAGGATCAAAAAAAAAAAAAAAAAGAAAGAAAACAGGTCCTCTTGCAAGCTGAGGAAAAAAAGAAAAAGTCATCTAGAACATTGGAATTGCAGAACTATAGCAAGTTTCTCTGTGCCACTGAAAGCCAGCTGCAGCATGACACATACATTTACTGTTCAACGGGAGTCTAGAAAGCACATTACCTTTCTGATGTGGGCTGCCATAATACTGTTACCTAACATGTATTTCCACTCTCCATATAATGAAAGGGTATTAGAAAAATATGAGTTTTATTCATGTGTAATCAAAATCTGCATTTAAAAGTGCCCTTAAAATTGTTGCACATGTAAAACTGATTGCACTAACATCACCATTAAGTATGTAGCCATTTTCATGACATACCTTATTTAGCCCTTAAGTCTCAGCTGACTACAAGAATTATGAGGGACTCAAATAACCTCTATTAACATCATTACTTTGAAATGCTTGTTCCTTTTTCCACCTTCTTTTCTAATGCATGATTTTGACACAGCTAATGCTTCTTTATAGCTTTTAAAATAGATCTCTTTGGGTCTGCAGTAATGGAATAGGACATTATCATCTCTTTTACAGCTGTCAAAACATTATGTCTAGCCAACTTATTAAAAATCTGATTGATAAAATGGCAAATTAGGTGAAATATTCGACTTGTGTGTCAATATTTCTTTTTCTTATTTGTGCTGTTGCTTAGCAGTTATCAAATCTAAAATGCAGTCCAGATCTCTATTCTGAATTTATTACCCTAAAAAATATGTAGAAAATGAGTAAGTATGCTATGTCATACAGATGCTAAGACAACACTGAAGTCAGGACTCAAATCTTCAATTATATTTGTCACCTACAAACTGGCAGCATGCAGTAAAAGTTAAACGTCATCTGTCATTAAACGATGGATGCCAAGTGGATGAGGTGTTTGAATTTCACAAGGTCATAGCTACTTACTAGTCTATTGATCTGTAAGGATCTTATGAAGTCTAGCTTTACATTCCCATGGTAGTTCTTTGCCTTTGGATTTTGTGTACGTGTAAGCCAGAGGTTTGACACTTACCTAAAAAATATGATAGTTGCTTTTCAAACTATGCTCGAATAGTCCTCCATGCAGTACAGAAAATGTCAGGGTATTCAACCTAATTTACTATTTAAGCTAAACACAAACGTATTTTGTGACACTTTACTAAAGAGAATGTTCTTTCAGAGGCGTAAAACCACATGCTATCAATCAAAAAGATAGGCTTCCAAAGCTAAAGTCATCATACTGTTTTAAAATGGACTGGACCTCTCTCTCTAGGTGAATGTTCGGGTGATACCTGCTGTTCCTGGGGGCTTTTCAGAGCTGTAAACTTTGTTCATAGATGATGATTACTAAAAGTATGGAAGGTGATGCTCATAAATGACTTGGGCAGCAGCCACAGTTTGGCAGGTGCTGAACTGGTCCGTAGGGGAAAGTGGAAGCTAAACTCCCAAACAATGCTCGTTGTGACTTATTAAACATCCCTACTTTAACCTAAGGTTATGAACTCTGGGTAGTGACTGAAAGAATAAGGTCATGGTTTGCTACACGTGATGGAAATTAGATTTCTCCCCAGAGGCACAGCACTTAATACACATGACATGATGAAGAGGCACAGGGAACTAATCTAAGGTGGAGGCGAAAGCCAACACATTCCGGCTAGGCTTGTAAATGCCTTTGGGCAGATAGCTTAGCACATACCTATGAACCTAAAACCTCAGCGATCAAGGTCAGGCTGTAAGGCAGTATAACATTTACATAGTCAGTTGTTGCTTACTGATTGATTGTTTTATTTATTTGTTTTTTTTTCTGGGATAGAGCACTAATCATATATGAACAACTGCAGCCTCAGCCCAGGATGCATAGCAAAACAGTAGGACACAGATCGCATACATTAAGAATTTATGAAATACAACATTGTTATAGCATAAACCTGGCACATCTTTTATTTTATTTTATTTATTTACAGTCCTCCTTGGGATATCATGTAACTAGCCCATACCCCAGTTCCACATGTCCAATGTGGGTTTGTCACAGACCTCTCAACCTCTTTGAACAAGAAAGCTACATAAATCCATAAATAAAAGCAGGACAAAGGCACCAAAATTGGAACAAATTGTAAATATGCTCTTACAAACTTAGAAAGTTGAAAGGATAACAGTTTTTGCATTAGCATGAATTTTCTCAAGGGTATGAAGTCCGAAACTCAAATGTCTCATTATTTTCCAATTTCATTCTTTAATGATTTGCCACTAAATTGCCAGAAAACCACAATTTTATGAAAAATAGACCAAAAACATGAGGCAAAAATCTAGACATTCTCTGAAAATCTGTACCGTTGAGCGATATGGTCTACCAGCTTTATCTCCTACCTCCTGGACTTATTCCAATACTGCTGGTGCTGGTAATGGATCTGTAGGGCATCATGGGGGCATGGCTGTCTCTATTTCCATCTGGGGGAGGTTATTTATATGCCCTACCCACTTTCCTGCACTGCTTCCAATGTTTGTTGACTATGGAGTGAACCAGCCACAAAAAAAAAAAACTAATAAAACAATGCGAAACATGGGAGCTGAACCACAGTCTGCTCAATTTATTGAAGTAACACTGAGCACTTTCTTCCTGTAGAAATGACATAATCAGAATCTGATAGAGTCCTTTCTACATGACGAATGCTTTCAGTGTTAGTTCAATAAAGTGAGCAGACTGTGGTTCAGCTCCTGTGTTTCAGTTTGTTTTATGTTTGTTGACTACATTCGAGAGCAACTCCTCTCCTTGAACTAAGGCTCCCCTAAGGGAGTGTCATCAATGAAAACACTCCCACCTGGGACGGGCACACCCATCCCTCCCTGCCTATCCATCAGTCGACCAAGTAGCTAATCGAACCCATGTCAACTGAGCTTTAGTTAGGACTTTATTCCCCTATGGCTGTAGAGCATAGATATAGTACATCCTCATCACAAAAGTTATAAAGTTGACAGTAGCTATATTGAAAAAAAAAAGAGGCAGTTATATATGATCTAAGCTAAAGTAGCACTATAGTTTATATTGACATTATGTGTTAGATTAGATAAAGTAAGAGTTTGTTATATATTAATTAAACATAAATAGTGAAATAAATATATAAATATATATATATATATATATATATATATATATATATATATATATATATATATATATATATATATATATATATATATACGTACAATGGATATTGATCTTAGGGTAGGATAAAGTCACAGAAAAAGTAGCAGCAAGTGGGGGGGGGCGCAAATTTACAGTTTTGGTTAGGTAATATGACATATTGTGGCAGTTGCATCCGCTTGGTTTAAAGAAAAATTGTTGGAACTGGGGTCTACATTTTGTGTACCTCAATGTGTCCAATAGTCTTGAAGGGAGGAACTGCCACACTTTGGATTCAAGAATACAGAAACAGTGGTTGCAACAATGGGGCTTAGTTTGGGGGCTTGGAGTACTGGAGCTGAGAAGGAATATTTTCTGAGGATGTAGTTGGGGATATTTGGGGAGAGGGATGGAGTGTCCTGATGGACAATTCTGAACAGCAGTGAGCCCAGAAAAGGTTTGCTCTTTTTACCATAGTAAGCTATCTGGATTTTGTAAGTGATGGCTAAAAAGTGGCATATGTTAATGAGGCAGTTTTTGCAGTGTTGTGGTGTTTTTGTTGGAAGCTGTAGCAAACGGTGGTAAACAGTATTCCTGTTAGGCAAATAAAATGCCTTTACCTATGTTTGTTCTGGCAGGAGACAAGAGATATTGTGATTATTTTGGGCCCAGAAGAGATAGTTGACTTTTTCTCTGATTTTCTCAGTGTGCTTCTGAAAGTTAAGGGTCTTATCTAGCCAATTGTCAGGGTATCTAATGGAAGTGGTTGTGTCTATGATGTGGTTGTCTTGGTCTTTGATGTGGAGAGTATTGCAGCATTTTGATAGCCGTTTGTTGGTTCCAAAGATTGTGGTTTTAGTTTTATTTTATTTTATTTTAGAGTTGGATAGGAGTTTCCTTAGAGGCATGCCTTTTTTTTAGATCAAAGAGGTTCACATGGAGTTTATCTTTTAAGGCTTGGTTTCTAGGGCTAATCTGTAGAGCACTGTAGGATAAGTCAAATAAAAGCTTGTTTACAGAGTCTGAAAAGAGGAATGGGGCAAATATTGATCATTGTGCTATACTGAATTTTAAGTAGCTTCAGCTGAAAGGGAGGAGGCAGGTTTTACTCTGAATGATCTATGTGTGAGAAAAATCTTAGAAACTTTCAGTGCTCTGAAGATTCACACTAATATCAATCAGATGGGATAATACACTGAAATGATTCACTGCTTTAATAACCCTCAATAGATCAATTCATTGGGCACCCATTATTTTGCCTTTATCCATGTCCATATGGGTCCAGAGTGCAGTCATAGTACTTGTCTCTGATCAGACTTTGTGCTGTTTTTAGGAAAATAGGTAGTATTTTTGTAGTAGGTGGTAAGATGATTACATATGAGTTTCTGTAGAATTTTTCTTAGAGCAGGTTGCGACGATTGTGGAGAGATGGGCGAAGGCTGCCAGCCTAGTCAAATAGAATTTGATATATAATTCTGGCATTTGTATATAAATGTATAATACAGGCATATTTTCTTGAGAGTAAAAGATTACTGTGAAATGTGGAACTGCAAAATATTTGGCAACATTGCACTCTACTGGCCCAGTGAAGCATGTTGTGATCCTTTCATATTAGAATTCGGCTCCAGTGCGGCTGGATGTAGGTTTTATGCCCATTGTTTTAAGGCTAAAGTTTATGACTAGAATTTAGATGTGGAACGTGCCTTATTGCTCTGGTTTCTGCTAGCATATACATGTGAAATGTCTTGTTCTGTTGTAAGTTTCTGAGGCGGTGTTAGATTGCTAAATAATGCAGTTTATGCCCTGAGAACTCAGAGCAGGTGTTAAGATGATGCAATATGAATACTGGGAAAACCTAAGTGTCAACGTGATGTAATCTGGGGAGGACCCAGAGACATGTTTGTTAGTGATGTTTTATAAACTATGTCTCAGAGAAAATCTGGAGGCATTTGACTTGGACATCCAATTTACCAGCACTGCTTATGCTCTTTATGTATGTAAGTAGGATTGTAGCACTGTGTTTTGTCTTAAGATTAACTAAAGATTAGAAAGTTAGATTAAGTATTTTTCTGTGTAATCAAAACTTTCCTACAATATTATTTTAAGTTTCTGTGCGATCTGTGACCTCTTAGATATCTCTGTGGTGTAGTAGTTTTGTCTTGTGTTTCAGTTATTCATTATTAAATATTTTTAAAACCTTCTTCTTGTGGTTGCTTTGTGTAGAGAGAAGCTCTAGAATACATTGCATATTTATAGAGGTTATTGTAATAGGCCACTCTAAAGTAAGCCTTGACTGTTATTCATACTACCATTGGATATTAATATTGCACAGTAATAATTGGACACCCTTTTAAGGGCCTTTTAGTAGCTGATATTATTAACTGGGTGGTGGCTGTAATTACTACCATATAGTCTGGGTAAAGGGGCACAGTTGGAGAATCTGTGTCAGCCTTTCCCAGGAGTGTCTGTAAAGTGTATAAATACTTATCTCAAAGTGTGCGTGTGTGTGTGTGTGTGTGTGTGTGTGTGTGTGTGTGTGTGTGTGTGTGTGTGTGTGTGGTGTGTCAGCTACTAGGCAGGGACACAAAGCACTGGTTGGACAGAGAGGGTACAGGAGGTTTTAGCTTGCCCAGTTAGGCTAAGACCTGGACCCTATAGCTGTGCCAGTGGGGAGTCTTATTGGGGACCTGGTGAGCAAGGGAGCAACCAGCCCCAGACTGACTGTGATCTCTGTGTGCACTTAAGGGAAATTGTACTTTACTGTGTGCATTAGTTATCCTTTCCTCTTCTAGGAGACAACCTCCCTGGTGTTAGTGGTGAGGATTGAGGCTCCTTGATTGCTGGGCCAGGGCACGGTCGTCACATAGGTAATATAAAGATTGGTCATAAGTGACTAGGTGAGCTAGGTTTGGTATTCTTTAAAAGTTGTCTGACTAATGCTGACTTCCAGACTGTGGCTATGGAGCTTGATGTGAGGCAACGATTGCAGATGTGGAGAAGAGGGATGACAATTGGTCTCTACAGTGATATAGAAACCATGGACTGAGATTATCAAACCTACTAGAGAATCAAGAGGATTTATTCTACTAGTGATGGTAGGTACTCTAGTAGGAAACAGTCTACTTGGTGGTTCTATGGGGGAGGGGATGAAAGGTCGGTGAATTCCTTGTCAAAGTCAGAAGGTGTGGGGTTCACACGCTGACATGGTATGGAGTCTAGTATGGTGTTTTTTCTAGAGGATACTCTGCTTATAAGATTGTAAACCTACTGCCAGAATTGTTTTGGGGAGAGTAGATGTCTGCTTTGTTTTGTTGTAAGGCATTTGGCTAACTCTCTGTGCATTGCTTGTACAGTTATGTTACACAAGATTTTATAATGATTTTGATTTATTTTAACAAGAGGGAGGAGCATAGGATGACATACAAGAGTGGAGGAAGATGCACACAGGTGGATTATATCTTATGTAGGAGGGCCAGTTTGAAGGAGATCGGAGACTATAAAGTGGTGACTGGGAAAGTGTAGTTAGGCAGCATAGGATGGTAGTCTGTAGGATGACGTTGGTGATCAAGAAGAGGAGGAGGAGTTTGAGGGCAGCACCAAGGATCAAATGGTGGAAATTGAAAAAGGGTAATTGTGAGGTAAAGTTCAGGGATGAGTTAAGACAGGCACTGTGTGGCAGTGAAGAGTTACCAAATAGCTGGGTAACTACAGCAGAGCTAGTAAGAGAGATGGCTAGAAAGGTGCTTGGTATGACATCTGGACAGAGGAAGGACGACAAGGAGACATGGTGGTGGAATGAGAAAGTACAGGAGAGTATACAGAGAAAGAAGTTGGCAAAGAAAAAGTGGGATTGTCAGAGAGATGAAGAAAGTAGACAGGAGTATAAGGAGATGAGGTGCATGGCAAAGAGAGAGGTGGCGAAGGATAAGGATAAGGCATATGAAGTGTTGTATGAAAGGTTGGACACTAAGGAGGGAGAAAAGGACCTGTACCGACTGGCTAGACAGAGGGACCGAGCTAGGAAAGATGTGCAGCAGGTAAGGGTGATAAAGGATAATGAGGGAAACATACTCACAAGCGAGGAGAGTTTGTTGAGGAGATGGAAAGAGTACTTTGAGGGGTTGAGGAATGAAGAGAATGAGAGGGAGAGAAGGTTGGATGATGTAGGGATAGTGAATCATAAAGTACAATCGATTAGCAAGGAGGAAGTAAGGATAGCTATGAAGAGAATGAAGAACGGAAAGGCTGTTGGCCCAGATGACATATCTGTGGAAGCATGGAGGTGTTTAGGTGAAATGGCAGTGGAGTTTTTAACCAGATTGTTTAATGAAATCTTGGAAAGTGAGAGGATGCCTGAGGAATGGAGAAAAAGTGTTTTGGTACCGATTTGTAAGAATAAGGGTGATGTGCAGAGCTGTAGTAATTACAGAGGGATTAAATTGATCAGTCACAGCATGAAGTTATGGGAAAGAGTAGTGGAAGCTAGGTTAAGAAGGGACGTGATGATTAGTGATCAGCAGTATGGTTTCATGCTGGGAAAGAGCACTACAGATGCGATGTTTGCTTTGAGAGTGTTGATGGAGAAGTACAGAGAATGTCAGAAGGAGTTGCGTCGTGTTTTTGTAGACTTAGAAAAAGCATATGACAGGGTGCCTAGAGAGGAGTTGTGGTATTGTATGAGGAAGTCAAGAGTGTCAGAGAAGTATGTAAGAGTGATACAGGATATGTACGAGGGTAGTGTGACAATGGTGAGGTCTGCTGTGGGAGTGACGGATGCATTTAAGGTGGAGGTGGGGTTACATCAAGGATCTGCTCTGAGCCGTTTCTTATTTGCAATGGTGATGGACAGGTTGACAGACGAGATCAGACAGGAGTCCCCGTGGACTATGATGTTTGCAGATGACATTGTGATCTGTAGTGAAAGTAGGGAACAGGTGGAGGAGACCCTGGAGAGATGGAGATATGCTCTAGAGAGAAGAGGAATGAAGGTCAGCAGGACTAAGACAGAATATATGTGTGTGAATGAGAGAGAGGATAGAGGAATGTTGAGGAAGAGGGAGTAGAGGTGGTGAAGGTGGATGAGTTTAAATACTTGGGGTCAATAGTTCAGAGTAACAGTGAGTGTGGAAGAGAGGTGAAGAAGAGAGTACAGGCAGGATGGAGTGGGTGGAGAAGAGTGTCAGGAGTGATTTGTGACAGACGAGTACCTGTAAGAGTGAAAGAGAAGGTCTACAAGAGGGTAGTGAGACCAGCTATGTTATATGGGTTGGAGACAGTGGCACTGACAAAAAGGCAGGAGTTTGAGCTGGATGTGGCAGAGTTAAAGATGTTAAGATTTGCACTGGGTGTGGCGAGGGTGGACAGAATTAGGAATAAGTATATTAGAGGGTCAGCCCAGGTTGGAAGGTTTGGAGACAAAGCCAGAGAGGCAAGATTATGTTGGTTTGGACATGTGCTGAGGAGGGATGCTGAGTATATTAGGAAAAAGATGCTAAGGATGAAGCTACCAGGTAACAGGAAAAGAGGAAGGCCTAAGATAAGGTTTATGGATGTGGTGAGAGAGGACATGCAGGTGGTTGGTGTGACAGAGCAAGATGCAGAGGACAGGAATAAATGGAAACAGGTGATCCGCTGTGGCGACCCCTAACGGGAACAGCCAAAAGATGATGGTGTGGGATTTGATTTCCATTGCTGCCTGGCCTCATTATGTAGTTGCATAAGGGCTTCATTCCTGTAGTAAGCAATTCAACTTTGTTGATTGTTAAGTGTCTAGTGACTAAGGGAAGTAGGGATTCTGAACAGACAGGAGAAGCGGATTCGGTGATTTGCAGTGAAGTTAGCATCATGGAGGGTGAGAATGGGAGGATGTTGTTTTAGAGGCTGAAAAACAACATACTCCTGTTTAGGTCAAACCCTGAGACGAGTCTGGAAATATTGTTAGGAGAGTTCTGTCTGAATGAGATGGGTTTAGAGAATACCTTATATTAAGATTATGAAAGCTGAATATGGGGCAGTGGTCACTGAAATTAGCTGGGTTAATGGCTCTGCAGGATATGTTAGCTGGATATGAAGAGATTACGAGTTCAAAGAGGAACCGTTGATTTGAGAAGGTATTCTGTCTGGCTTGTTCATTGAAAAGTTAGAGGAATTTCACATCAGCTAGGAATTTAGAGACATCATGTGCAGAAGGTCCTAAAGGGTCTTAAGTTGAAGTCTCTGTGAATGATCAGGTGTTTATTGGTCAGATTTGTGGATAATATGATTCAACTGATATCTTTGAATTTTTGAATTGAAGAGGGGTAAATATGCTATGACAATGTAAAAGTATTTAGAATATTTGAAGGGTGGGTTCTTGTCTAGTAGTTTAGGGTTATGGTCATAGGTGGTGTTATTTGTCTAAGTACTGCTATGTTAAGGTTAGACCTCCCAGGTCTATGTCCAGATCTGCCATCAAATACCATCTGCTCAGAGGTGATCTGTGCCTGACATACAAGGCCATGTCCAACCCGGAATTAATGGACATGCTCCACCTCAAAAAATCCAAATCCACCAGAGCCACGAGAGCAAAAGACTTAAACCTCAACACGGATATAAATAGGACGTGCTGGAGGGACAGATTCATCACCCAGAGACTCCCTACACTATGGAACAGAATCCCAGTCCATGTGAGGCAGAGCCCCTCACTGACTCTGTTCAAGAGAAATCTTGACGAGTGGATGGGAGATCGTAAGTTTACCCCGGGAATCATCTCTGTATCACTGCTGGACAGAGGCACAGCAAACTAATGGGTATAGTATTCTCATCCTAAGGGGTGGTGACAGCCACACACACTCTGGCTAGGCTTATAAATGCCCTAGGGCAGATAGCCTAGTATGAACCTATGAACCTATAAATGAATAGTGGCAGCCAGAAAAATTATTTACAGTGGAGGCTGATCATTTCTGAATGTTCATTCTTTGGCTGCAGTTATATCATGAGAATGATGTTGAAGAGTGGAGAGAGAGGATGGCGGAGTGGTGCAGCAGTAGTGTTGTTGCCTCACAGTAAAAATTTCTCTGGTTCGATTCTCAGCTGGAGTGCCTTCTGTGTGGAGTCGACATGCCCTCCCTGTATTTGTGTGGTTTTCCTCCCACATTTCAGACATCTGTCTGGAGCGTTTCTCCCTGGGCCTACACTGAAAATTGGCTTCTTTCCAAGTCAGACTTCCCTGGTAAATAAACAAATGTTGAATAAATAAAAGAAATTTGATCTAAGTTGTTTCCAATACTGTTGGTGTTTATGAGTGTGAGTGACAGAGGCAATCACAGTATTAAGCCCTAGAACATGAATGGAGTAAAGTAAACCATACAGTATATACATTAGAATATACAACTGAAAGGGTTGTTATTTAAGGATAAAATAAATATTTTATAAAGTGGCTACAGAATATATGCAAATCATAACAAAAGATGAGAGGCCAAGATGACAAGTGCTTACAGACAAATTTTCTTTATATTAGTCTCTACGAACTCTCCTTCTCCAAAGAGTGTGCCAGTCACTTACCAGCGTCTAAACTGTAACATCTATGTAATATTTAGTGGTGGTCATTTGCAAATCTCCATCAATACTTACTCATTTAATGTAGCATGGTTACATGCAGTCACAAAGATGGTCAGTAGTTCATGAAGTGGTTTTGTACTTTGCTATGTGTTTATCCCAAAAATGTATATCTGCTTTCACTGGATTAGAAGCAAGTTTACAGTACCAAGGTTGACTGAAATTTCCATTGTAAATGTCAGCAGCAATGTTTTTAAAAATGTACAAGTTTAGGAGTATATTGTTGTAGTATGATACTTACTCACCTCAGGAAATATAAGGCCCAAGGCCATGTATGAAAAGCATGATTTATCAAATCAGTAGGCAGAGGAAGCAAGAGCTGAAATGCAGTTTCAAAGTCATCTGCTATTATAGCAATAACCCACGCCTGGGTGTGGGTAATGCTAAATTTACCCACGGTTGGCGTGGTTTGGTCCCGAGGGCGAAGCCCGAGGGACCAAACAAAGCCAACCTTGGGTAAATTTAGCATTACCCACACCCAGAAGTGGGTTATTGCTATTATACCATGACATTATTTAAGAAAAGAAACTATTACTTTTCTTAAATAATGGCATAGTATAATGCCTGTTTACTGCCCTTCCGCAGATGTCTGGCATCCGCGGCAGTTCTGATGTACTGCGCGTTGCTTATTTTAAAGCTGTCTCGCTATGTTAAACCCATTTAACATAGCGAGACAGTGTTTTAAAAAAACGAGTTATACTAATGGAAAAAAGTCCGGGCGACCAGACCTTTTTTCATTAGTATAACTCGATTTACAACGGGCACGCTGGCCAATCAGCGTGCACGTTTTGGGGGGGTCATGGTATAATACTTTTTTTTGTACTGTTGGTCAAAATTCTTAATGCTGTTCACTTCCCCTGCCACATGCTCACAACTCTAAATAAAATTGACAGATGCACATCCATCTGATTCTCTGTATTTACTACAACATTGGAAGACAGAGGTGCTATAATACCTTTTATTGGACTAACATAGCCATTGAAATTATTGGACCTTTTGTTGTAACAAACATTGCTTAAATATCCACGTGTGCCTAAAAGGGAAGTACATAATTTCTTACTTAATGCCTTTTTCATTTTTTTTTGAAAAATGCAAATGTGGAAAGAAAGTATGCAGTTGAGATGCTTAATATGACAACTTCACCTCAGAGACAGACACAAAGAGTATGTTTGTGTGTCTGTCTGTCTGTGTGTTTATATGTGTATCTGTGTGTTTCTGAAACTTTGAAGGCCAGGTTATGCCCTGCCATAAAACTAAAGGGAGAATAAATCAAAGTAAAAAAGATGTGTAGGCACAATAGTTAAATCCAGAGAAGGAAATGCTTTTGTCTAAACAAGCATTTTTTTGTGAGATATATCTTTAACAGAAAATGTGGATGTGAAGTGATGTGTTATGAAAAAGGCGGGGATTACAAATAGAATAAGATAGAATAAAATGCATCTGTTTTATTTTTAAGGGGTACTCCAGTTAAGAGTCAGACTAATTTCTTGAGCTGCTATCTTCTCTATTAAATGAAAACTGACTTTAATGTAACTTGCAGGGATTCTTATGTTTTATAGGAGGCCATAACATGGTCATCTAAAGTTTCTGACTTGCACGCTTACACATAGTGCTCTCCACCTACATACATATACAAACATCGCGACTGAAAGGCATTACAATATTTTTGTGCGCCTTTCTCTTTATATTTTCTCTAGTTGACTGGTATAGTATTTCTTTAGTTTTTCTACCACCTGTGCACAAAGTGCCCTTGTATAATGGGCAGTAGGCTTAGCATGGTCAATCTATTATTATTTGTTTTTGTTTACTGGGAAAGTCCGACAGGGTAATACCCATTTTCAGTGGAGGCCCAGGGAGAAATGCTCCATTTGTTTACATTGCGATATACGTAGTTCCAGTTAAACACAGAATAGATACATTTCTATTTACATTTATACATAAACAGTAGTTATTTATACATTTTAAGATTTTACAGAGGTGGAAGTTACTAAAGAGAAAGCCCACGTGTAATTTAGTTGATTGTACAGGCAGCGGTCACATATAAAAATTGTTTTGTCATTTCAGTGACAGGTCGACAGTATTCTGTTTAAGGAGGGTATTTGGACAGTATCATATGGTGAACACCTAAAGTCTCACTCTTATGATGAGTATATGCAGGACCAGGACTAGTTAAGATGTTGTTAAAGCAGTGGTTTAAAACTACTGAGTTTGTTGGAGAGTTTTATTTGTATGGTGATACTTTTCCAGAGATTAGCAACATCTTAGGAGTAGAGTGAGTCTCCTGCAACATTATTTGACTTATTTGTAAGTAATAAGAATGTGTTACTAGGACATAGGTCCCTTGCTAGGCAGTAGGTCAGTAATAAGTTATGTAGCGCAGAGCATTTTTCTGGATAAGTGAGTTTGTGCACTGTACTTAGTTGTGAATATTTGTTAGGTTACGTTAGTTGTGTAATTCATTTTTCTGGATAAGTGAGTTTGTGCACTGTACTTAGTTGTGAATATTTGTTAGGTTACGTTAGTTGTGTAATTCAAACCAGTTTAATTGCTTTAAGCTATGACAATGGTGGGTCCTATGAGGGCGACTGCTGGCAAATTTAACTATTTTATTGTAGCAGGAGGCAAGTTTCTTTCTTTAAGTATCATTTAAGTTTGCTAGAATAGGAGTGTTGGCAATAAGAAGGTGTTGGCTAGAGTTTTTCTTGCAGTATCTTCAAGGAATCCATTGATCCTATATAGTTTCTGGTGAGTATATTTAGTGGTGTCAGTATATGCTGGTCATATTTGAGACTGTCATCTATTGTAATGCCTAGAAGTTTACTGTGAGTTACAATTGCAATGACAGTATTACTTGCTGATTTTATGGTAAAAAATGCTTTTGATTTTGGCAACTTTTTAAGGTAGAAAACATTAACTTAATTTTCTTGGGACTGAGCAGGAGATTTGATTCTTTGAGCAAGGTTTCTACAGAGGACAAAGATTTTTTTTCTAATGTCTTGGAGCTTATTTATTATTGGGACCACACATATTATTGCTGAGTTGTCTGCATATTGAACTAAACTACCATGGTAAGTGGAGGTGTGAAGGTCATTAATAAATATGTCAAATAGGAGAGGACCCAAACTAGAGCCCTGAGGGACACCTGTAGTAACTAGTTGAAAGGATGAGTAGGTTTGTTGCCATTTAATGGCGTGTTGACTTCCAGATAGGTAGCTAAGAAACCACAACAAGGAGTATTGCGAAAGTCTTATTGAGGAGAGTCGAATGAGCAATTGCTGGTGCAAGACAGTATCAAATGCCTATGACAAGACTAAGAACATGGTGGATGCAAGCACACCATTATTTCTTTTTTTGGTTTATTATATGGGTAAAATGCAGTGCAGCAGTGGTGGTGGTGCTCTGCTGGGGGCTAAAGCCATGTTGTGTTTCTGTCAGCAGGTTATCTGATGTTAGATATTGTATTAGCTACATGTTTTGGAGAGGGTGGAGAGAATTGGTATTGGTCTGTAGTTATTAAACTCTATAGATGTGCCACCTTTCTGCAGTGGTATGATGTAGGATTGTTTCCACAGTGATGGGACGTATTTTTCTGGTATGGATTTATTAATTAGTATGGACCCTGGGAAGGCTATGACTTATCTGACCATTTTTAGGTAGGCTGATGGTAGCTGATCTACAGCTGCTGAAGCAGTTTTTAGCTTAAGGATCAACTTCCTTATGAGCTAGGTGGGTACTGGACTAAGACTGAAGAGCTGTGGGTAGTTTTGATTGGACAGGAATAGAGAGAGGGGGGCATATGTATTAGTGTCTAAGAGAGATAATATTGATTGTATAAAGTAGGAGTTAAACTATGTGGGGATAGAGTCTGTCATATTGTCTGTTTTTGGAGAGGGAGTGGTGGCCTTGCCAGAGTGGAGCAGTTTATTTAATGATGACCAAACAAGTTTTGGGTTGTTTTTATGTTTGTCTTGTAGGCTGATATAGTATCTTTACTTATCCTGTTTGCCACAGAGCTTTGCAAGGTTTCTAAGTTGTCTAAATTGCTGGAAGGCATTTTGAGTTCTATTTTTATGCCAGTTTTTCCAGGCTTCATCCATTTTTTGCCATGATTTCTTTTTATTTCTTTTGTCAGCCATGGTAAAGTGTTGGACTTTACTCTTTTATTACATACGGGTGCTAGATTATGTCTGTAAAAATATGTTATTAAAGTGTTTTACAGCAGAATATAGTGGCATTGTTCTAAGTACATTCCAGTTATATTGTTTTAGTGTTTAATTGAAAATATCATTGCTGAAGTTGGTTGCATTTCATATCTGATTATGGATTATCCCTGGGATTCATTAACACCTTCACTGATTGTACAATAATTGTACTCTCGTCTGAGTGAACAGACAGCACAAGCATAACTCACACCTTCTTCTTCCCAATTATTAGTTTTCCTACTGATTTTCTTGCAGCCTTAAATATCAAAGGAGATTCATAACGTTTACCACAAAGTGTAGACTACATGTATACACATTGTAATCTTTCTAAGTGACTAGAAAGCACAAAAAAATGTGGTAGGGATATTCTTGAATATAGATCATGTACACTTAGGTACACTTAGTGCAGGCATTAATTAATCAACCCTAATATGTTTATGTAGGTTATGGTGAGTTCTAATAGCATATGTTGGTATGTGGTCACTTATGCTATCTGAGAGGCAGCCTACGTTTGTCAGTTTGTCTGGATTGTTTGTAAGAATCCAGTCTAATCTTGAGTGCCTACCTGAAGTTTTATTTATTCTAGTGGGTGTAGTTTTATTTATTCTAGTGGGTGTGGTTATAAATTGTATGAAGTTGTACAAGTTTTTGGATTCAGTGGGGGTAGTGTAACTTTTATTTTTATTTATTTATTTATTACATTTCTTAACTGGGTAGTGTCTGACTGGGCCAGGGGCCCATTTTTTAGTGGAGACCCTGGGAGAAAAGATCCACAATAGTACACTACAAAAATATAAGCAATAATACAACACAGGTAATAGTACAATACAAGCAATAAAACAGATATCAGCAATAGTAAAATGCAAGCAATGAGGTTTATATAGTAAAACAAATTAAGATAACAGAGGATACAAATTATGCTGAGAAAAGTAATAGAAGTGAGTAAAAAAATATCCTGGAGAGTGAGAAGATCACAGTCAGTGACTAGCAAGGTGTTCTTTTAGGAATATTTTGAATTGATTGTGGTTAGGATTTTTTGCTTTGGTCTCTGGAAGAGTGTTCTAGAGTTTGGCTATTTTGTGCAAATAGAGGGAGTCACCATGATAGTTGTGGGAGTTGGAAACCTTTAGCAAAAGTTTGTTAGAAGATCTGAGAGATCTAAGATTAGTACTAGGTTGGACTAAGTAGGAAATAGCAGGGCAGTTGCTAGGATGATAGACTATTTTGTGGGCTAAGGTTAGTTGATTAAATGATAAAAGGTTGGGGAGCTCTAGCCAGTTTAACTGTGAGATAGCTGAACAGTGGTTTGATCTCTGTGGTTGATAGTGGCATATTTAACAATCTTATTGTAAGATGATTCTAGGTTGTTGAGGTCTGACTTGTGAAGGTTTGTGAATATGAGAGGACCATACAGGAGGGTGGATAGCAGATGTGAGCGAGCAGTGTCTAGCCTGGTGTTAGGAGTTAGGTATGGTTTGGCCCTGTATAGGGTGCCTAGTTTGATGTGGACTTTTTTGATAGTTTGGGCAATATGTATATCAAATTTGAGATTATCATCTATGGTAACACCTAAAAGGTTAGTGTAGTTTGTGGGGACTATCTTGGTTCCATTTGTGGAGAAGATTGAGAGATCGGACTGGGAAGGTTTGGGTTTTTTGTTACTGAAAACTACAATTTTGGTTTTGTTGGGATTTAAAATGAGTTGGTGTTGAGAGAGGTGTGTTTCAATGTCCTGAATAGATGACTGGATTTTTAGTTGGAGTACCTGGGGTGAGGAGCCAGAGCAGATAAGTGTAGCATCATCGGCATACTGTACTATGGAGGCTAGTTGAGTTGCAGAACTAAGATTGTTTGTGAAAATGATAAAGAGAAGAGGACTGAGTATAGAACTTTGGGTTATGCCCACGGAGATGGGGAGTAGGGGGGAAAGAGAGTTTTGTCATTTTGTAGCCTGTTGTCGATTGGAAAGATAGCTATGGAACCAAGTTAGTGATGATGGACTGAGGCCATAGGAAGACAATTTATTAAGCAGTAGCTGGTGGGATGCAGTGTCAAAGGCTTTGGACATATCAAGAAAGATGGAAGAAACAAGCTGGGCTTCATTCATGAGATGATGGATGGTGTTAGTGAAGGCTGGAAGGGCAGCGCTTGTACTATGTTTAGGTCTAAATCCGTGTTGAGAACTGGAAAGGAGATTATTGCTAAGGAAGTAGCTAATGAGTTGATTGTGGATACATTTTTCTAAGATTTTTGCAAGGGGGAAGGGATGACTATGGGATGATAGTTCTTTGGTGGGTCCACCTTTGTGGAGGGGTATGATGTGAGATACCTTCCATAGAAGTTGAACATATTGTTCTTTAATAGAGTGATTAATCAAAATAGAAATGGGGTAGGCAGTAGGAGGAGCAGCACATTTTAGAAATTCATTTGGGAGTTTGTCTGCAGCCATGTAGCAAGGTTTAAGTTTGGTTAAGAGAGTCTTTATATAATTAGTTTGTATGGGTGTGAAGGAGAAGGGATTGTGATTGTCTGGGCAGGGGCAGGGACAGTAAGTGGCTGGGTTGGTTGCTTGACTAGTATGCAGGTGACGGCATTGACGAAGTGGGAGTTGAATTGAGTTGAAATAGGGTCTAGGTGGTTTTGGGTGACTGGGGGAGAGATTGGGCTGGTTAAAAGATTGCCAGAATTTTTGGGGGTTATTTTGGTGTTTCTGTTGACAGGATAGGAAGTACATTTGTTTGCCTTTTTTGATGCGTTTCTTTGTTAAGTTTCTTAGTTGTTGATAAGTTAAGAGGTCAATTTTCTCTTTGGATGCATGGCAAGCTGACCAGGTTTTATATCTGTGCTTCTTTAGTAGTTTTGTGTCTTTGGTAAGCCAAGGTATGGGCTTAGTTTTAGTGCAAACTTTTATAGTGGGGGTAAGATTATTAAGTATTGTAGGGAAGGTGTCATTGAAGTACTGAACAGCAGTGTCTAACTTAGGTGTTTAAGTGGTGTCCAGTTACATTGTTGGAGTAGAAGGTAAAAAGTAGTCGGGAAGAAGTTTTTCTTGTTAATGGTGTATTTATAAGAAATGCTGCCCTGGGTATGCACGTGTTTCCTGTATAAAAGGCTGGAGAGTGATCGCTGAGGGAGTCAGGTAGGCAACCAACTAGGAAACTTAGCATATGTTTGTTAGTTAAGATCCAGTCTAATGTTGACTGCTTATAAGTTGCCAGTCTCTATTTACGTCTCCATGTATTATAGTTTCATGGTTAATTTGTTGGGGTATTCAATACAGGATACTTTCATCAGTATCAATGTTATTCCCTGGTGGTATCTAAATTTCTGCTAAACATATAGTTATATAGTTTTCCTGTTGTTGATTTTTAGGAGTGTTAGAAGTTCAGCATTGTTAAATGTGGGTATTTCCTGTGGAAGTAAGGTGATGGTTAGGGAATATTTATAGATAATTGCTACACTATCTACATGCTTGTTTTGTATGCCATGTCTGAGTATATTGCATGTGCATGTGGCAAGGTAGGCATGTATGTCATGGATTTTGTTGCAAATACTTTTTAGGTTCATATTTAGTAATGTGAGTTTGGGTTCTGTTATTTCCTGAGATGTATTAGGTGACTGGTTTATTTTGGGGTTGGAAGTGATTGTTTTATAAACAGTGGCACCTGGGTTGGAGTGAATATCTCTGATAATTTTTTTAATTGATATTTTACAGAGTGAAGAGCATGGCCAGTTATATTTGGCTCTTGGTTTGATATTTGGTCATAAATTTGGATACTTAGTTTTGAGATATTTATAGATAAATAAATCAGATATGGTTTCTTTGTAGAGATAGGGTATTATAGAGAAAAGCAGGCTGGATAGAGTTTGAGCTTGTTTGTGAGGACTGGTTGAAGTCATAATTATTTGAAGAAGGTAGATTTCATAACAGGTGATGAAGGCTAGTAAAGTGAGGAGGAATAGTACAGTAATCTGAGTTAGGAGCATCTTATTTAACTGTGGTTTTATCTTTGTTGCAAATTAGAATTAGAACATGTTAGGAGGGTACTGTGTTGGTTGTAGAGGTGTAATTTTATAGTTATAGAGGCAAGGATTAAGACAGTGTGAGAGAGAGTCTTGGGTGGTAAACAAGAGTGGGTGTTACTATTGGGAGCAACTCTACTGATTGTTTTCTTTTGGAGGGAACTGATAGTATTGATTTGAGGAATATGTGGATGGTACTATGGCAGTATAAATGTTGAGTAAGAGGGAGTGTGTGGGAATTGGGGGTAGGGTCGGGAAGCGGAGTGAGCCTGAGTGTTAGCAAGTGTAAACAAACAGGTTGAAATCTGGGCAAAGAGACAGAGAAAAAAATCAGTGACAACATAAACAGCCATAAATCTGATGAGAGAGAGATAAGTAAAAGGAAGAATGCAGTTTAAAAGGCCTCTGATTTTGTTGCTCAAGGACAGTTTTAGAAGGAGAGTTAGGCTAATGTCACATTGACCTGACTAATGGTGATCACAGTAAAAAATTGCACTTGACTGCTTGAACAACTGTATAATGTAAGGAGGTTTCTATTGCCTTTGAAAACTGAAGTCCAAAGACCACCCCAACCCCATAGATTTGTGAAGCAATGAGAAAACATAAGCCAGAATGCAGTAGTGCATCTTTGGAAAATTACTGGTTCAGAACTCAAAGTGGTTACACAGGAAGAGATATACACTTAAGGAAGGGAGACAATGGGACTCTAAAAACACAGTTAAAGGCATGAGTACCAATGGGACTGCTGTGATCTAAGAAAATGGAGCTATATAGTGGACAAAGTTCTTTGTTTTAGGCTGCCATCATATTTATAGTTTACATAAAAATATAGCCCACAGAATGGTTCTCAAACTGCAGAATTCACTGTTAACATACATATCTATTTGCTTGTAGGGGAACTTGTATAGCAAAATAAAAACACATTAAAGAGAAATTTGAGTGCACTGAGTCAGTGTTGACTGTGCACAAATATTAGCTTAGCAGTTTAATAACTGTCTCAAGCACACCTCTCAAGTGTACTTCATTACAAGGAATGTACCTCATTTGGGGTCTTAAAAAGTTAAAGTTCCATGACGTTCCATGTTGAAAGAGTCTGTCACACATTCAGTGTTAGGAATTGGTTAAGTGAAATCTATAGTAAATAGAAATGAATTGTATTAATTCATTAAAAGATCTTTATAAGTAAAGCCAACATATTTAACCACCCTATGACCTTCCTAGTTGAAGTTGTTTGTAAGCCATTAGAATGTGTTCCGCATTTTGTCCATTTGTTCCACATTATGATGGCTAGTGTTCCTCATTTTGGAGATGGAAGGTTGAGAGCTACGGTCTCAGGCAAGGAGAAATAAGAAAGGAAGGGGAAGACCAATGATGACTTCCTTGAAGGCATGCAGTTCCACTAAAGAAACACAAGAGGATATAAATAATGGGAATAGCAAGTCTAGAAGAAGTGAAGAAAATGTAAGGAAATAAATAGTTTGAGTCAGAGCAGTAAGAGTAAATGTCAGTGTCTGTTAGGAAGTAAAGCTGACCAGCAGGGTGTCAGTGGAAGAGGGTTTACAGACTACAAGGCTATTGCTTACAAACTAGGACACTGAAGCACTTGTCTTTAGACTAGTCACTATGCAGGGTAAAATACACACAGAAGATTGGATGTCCCTAACACTTACTTAAAGCGCAAGACCAGAGGTGGAACACAGTTTGTCCTAAATAAACGTTGGGTGGATTGAGTGGACTCAGACTGCCTATTGGATGAACCTGCTGTGTGTGTGTGCTTTAGGGATGTTTTCCAGTAAACCTGTTGAAAAAGAGAAAGAAAAAAAAGATGTATTCAAGGTTCAGTAGAAATCCAATTAAATTACTGTGAGATCAACTATATGCAACAGAACACTGCCACCAGTAAATGCACTGAAACTGTAAGTGGTTTCATAATATATATATATATATATATATATATATATATATATATATATATATATATATATATATATATTAATTTCTGAAGTACAGTTGCTATGATGGGGTCACTTACCTTATCACCTTAAACAACACATCCTCCGAAGGAAACAAACTACTATTTTGTTAACACCCTTACAAATTAAGGACATTAGTCTTTTAAAAAGTATTTTTTTGTACCAGAACAACAAAGGAACACTAAACAATTAAGGATAAGGCAGGAAAAAAAATTTAAAAAATAGCTTCAAACCTCACAAGTACTTTAAATTGAACAGAAGTTTTAACAAGAATTTACTTTAACTTACATTCCAAGAAAAAGAGGGAACACCACCAGGGTAAGGTACCTCCAAACAATAAATAGTCCAAATAGAAACAAAAAAGAATGGCAGGTACTCCACAACAATCGAAGCAAACCTCTATGTATATAACAAATCAAACTCTTTATTCCACAAAGTAAGCACTTTCGCGTCTCCAAGGACGCTTCTTCAGACTTAAGAATGATAAAACAGTCCATTTCCATTTAAATATTACATCAGTGGTAAAAGTCAGATACGAAGGAGAGAACATAGCATGTAGATAAATCAATCACCTCTGAGCATATAGTAATAAAATAAAAACGTAACGTTTATTGAGTAAGCGCTTTCACCCACTTGGCTTCATCAGACTCATGGATATAAAACAGGAAATTAAAACAGTGCTTAAATATACATCCTGGGCGGGAGATATAACTCCACCCTATCTATTAAACAATTAAAAATATTTAAAACTAATTAAGTCACTACAACTCAGCAAGAGATTCCAATTGAAAGAAACACTACTGAGTTATAAAAACAACCACAAAGCATAACATAAGTGAGACATTAAACTGCCAGATAGAATAGTTCACACAGTAAAATGCATTACCAAATAACAAGCTTAGAAATAAATGAGACAGCATACTGTGAAGACAGCATGCTGTTAGAACAACAACAATAAACAGAAATAATTATTCTTCTTTAAAACTAAGACAAACAATTGAACATACCAAACTTGGAACTGTGTACCTGTTAAAATGCTTTTAATCTCCTCATCCTTAAGAATGGTTTAACAGACAGTTTAGCGTTCAAACCGTCTGATCTGAGCTTGATAATCCACATATTCTCTCTACCTTCTGTATGCATTCTTATGTCTCCTCTGATGTTCACCTGCATCTGTTCTAAAATCCTAAAGGTAAAAGTATGTGTGGAGTCAGTTTCAAGAACATGTTTGGCAAGTGCATTACTGCTGTAGCATCCTAATGCATATAAATGCTCGTATTCTGTCTTTCAGATATCTATTGGTTTTCCCAATGTAAAATGATGAACATTTTCCACATGTGGCGATGTACACCACATTAGCTGATAAACAATTACCATGAGCTTTCAAATGATAAATATAATGATTAACTGGGTGAACAAAAGTCACTTCACTACTAATGAATGAACAGAAATTGCATTTACCACATTTTCGAGTTCCAGACAGACTGTTAGTGGATGACTTCCTTAATCTCTCTTTATCACACAGTATCCTCTTCAGGTTTTTCTTATTTTTGTACCTAAAGCACGGAATATCACCTACCCTTTCCTTAACATGGGTATCAACCGTGAGGACATTCCAATGTTTTGAACTACTTCCTAATTCTCCAAGCATCAGTGGTGTAAAACATGGTAAATGCTTCACCACTTGATGTATAAGTGCTAGGTGCTGTAGGTTCATTACTAATGTTCTCCTGATGTGAAAAATAGGGTGCTGCTCTGTCTTGCCTGGATCCTGAACACTATCAAATCCCTTCATAATCTCAATGTTGTTGTAACAATGTTGAGATAACAGGTCATCAAGGTCCTGTATAAATCCCTGTGAAGTAGGGTTATACCTAGAGGCCCTCATTGCCTGTCCTTTAATAATATTCCTGTAAACAAACTGTGGATGCATGCTGCTACGATGTAACAGTGTATTAATGTGACACTTCTTCCTAAATACACCAGTATTCACAAGTCCATTGGGTAATTTCTCAACAAATACATCAAGAAAAGTAATTCTGGTTGCAGATGCCTCATGACTAAACTTAATGTAAGAGGTGGCATTGTTCAGCTGTTCAACAAAAACATTCATCTGGTGTATGGAACCTCTCCAAATAAAGAAGAGGTCATCTACAAAGCGCTTGTAGAACACAATGTGTTCTAAAAAGCCTGGCAGGGTATACATAAAAGTATTCTCCCATTCTGCCATAAACAAGTTGGCGTAGCTATTGGCACATCTGCAACCAGAATTACTTTTCTTGATGTATTTGTTGAGAAATTACCCAATGGACTTGTGAATACTGGTGTATTTAGGAAGAAGTGTCACATTAATACACTGTTACATCGTAGCAGCATGCATCCACAGTTTGTTTACAGGAATATTATTAAAGGACAGGCAATGAGGGCCTCTAGGTATAACCCTACTTCACAGGGATTTATACAGGACCTTGATGACCTGTATACTCGACTATCTCAACGTTGTTACAACAACATTGAGATTATGAAGGGATTTGATAGTGTTCAGGGATCCAGGCAAGACAGAGCAGCACCCTATTTTTCACATCAGGAGAACATTAGTAATGAACCTACAGCACCTAGCACTTATACATCAAGTGGTGAAGCATTTACCATGTTTTACACCACTGATGCTTGGAGAATTAGGGAAGTAGTTCAAAAACATTGGAATGTCCTCACGGTTGATACCCATGTTAAGGAAAGGGTAGGTGATATTCCGTGCTTTAGGTACAAAAATAAGAAAAACCTGAAGAGGATACTGTGTGATAAAGAGAGATTAAGGAAGTCATCCACTAACAGTCTGTCTGGAACTCGAAAATGTGGTAAATGCAATTTCTGTTCATTCATTAGTAGTGAAGTGACTTTTGTTCACCCAGTTAATCATTATATTTATCATTTGAAAGCTCATGGTAATTGTTTATCAGCTAATGTGGTGTACATCGCCACATGTGGAAAATGTTCATCATTTTACATTGGGAAAACCAATAGATATCTGAAAGACAGAATACGAGAGCATTTATATGCGATTAGGATGCGACACAGCAGTAATGCACTTGCCAAACATGTTCTTGAAACTGACTCCACACATACTTTTACCTTTAGGATTTTAGAACAGATGCAGGTGAACATCAGGGGAGGAGACATAAGAATGCATACAGAAGGTAGAGAGAATATGTGGATTATCAAGCTCAGATCAGACCAGGTTTGAACGCTAAACTGTCTGTTAAACCATTCTTAAGGATGAGGAGATTAAAAGCATTTTAACAGGTACACAGTTCCAAGTTTGGTATGTTCAATTGTTTGTCTTAGTTTTAAAGAAGAATAATTATTTCTGTTTATTGTTGTTGTTCTAACAGCATGCTGTCTTCACAGTATGCTGTCTTATTTATTTCTAAGCTTGTTATTTGGTCATGCATTTTACTGTGTGAACTATTCTATCTGGCAGTTTAAAGTCTCACTTATGTTATGCTTTGTGGTTGTTTTTATAACTCAGTAGTGTTTCTTTCAATTGGAATCTCTTGCTGAGTTGTAGTGACTTAATTAGTTTTAAATATTTTTAATTGTTTAATAGATAGGGTGGAGTTATATCTCCCGCCCAGGATGTATATTTAAGCACTGTTTTAATTTCCTGTTTTATATCCATGAGTCTGATGAAGCCAAGTGGGTGAAAGCGCTTACTCAATAAACGTTACGTTTTTATTTTATTACTATATGCTCAGAGGTGATTGATTTATCTACATGCTATGTTCTCTCCTTCGTATCTGACTTTTACCATTGTTTAGTTTTTTATTGGGATACATTTGGAGGAGAGTTTACTCCACTACCACAAGTTTTCTTCCTTTAAATATTACATCACTTTGAAAAACAACCAATAAAACACCACTTAAAATACCCTTATTAAAACACTTAAAGTCACAGTTCTCTTATATGGCTTCGATAACATTGCTCTCAGCATATAGCAGCATATATTGAAACTCACTACTAAAAAACCATATGGACTTCTCTATATAAATGACTACTAATAATACTAAATAATGCTTAAAACATATACTGTAGCTTATATATTCTCATTTATCAGAATACAGCACATAAAGGACAAAAACAACAGTATTAAGAGAATATATATATATATATATATATATATATATATATAGAGAGAGAGAGAGAGAGAGAGAGAGAGGAAGGAAGGAATGATGAGTGTGGGGAGAGTGAGGTATAAACTACAAAAGAGGGTGAAGCAGTGGAAATAATATATACGTAAATTACCCCAGAAACAAGCAATAGGCTCTGTGTAATTATCCATGGTTACCCCCCCCCCCCCAACGATCAGCAAATAAATTAGATTGCAGGCGTGCAGCTGTGGGAAATTACTGGCACAGAACTCAAAAGTGGTTACACAAGAAGAAAAATAAACTTAAGGAAGGGAGGGAGACAGCATGCTGCTAAAACAATGAATCGAGCACAGTTAAAGGAGAAAGTACCAATAGGCCTGATGTGGTCTAAGAAAATGGATCTATTAGTGGACAAAGTTCTTCGTTTTAGGCTGCCATAACATTTGTAGTTTACATAAAAATATAGCCTAGAGACTGGAGTTCAAATTGCAGACCACTGTTACATACATATCTTTTTACTTGCAGGAACACTTTCCTAGCAAAATAAAAACAAACTAAAGAGACATTGAGTCAATGCTGACTGTGCACAAATACTAGCTCAGAGCTGGAAGTGGTTTAATAACTGTCTCGAGTAAGGAGAAATAAGAAAGGAAGGGGGGAGACAAAGGGTGACTTCCTTGAAGGCATGCAGTTCAACTAAAGAAAGACAGGAAGATATAAATAAATAATGGGAGTAGAAAGTCTAGAAGAAGTGAAGAAAATATAAGAGAAATAAATAGTTTGAGTCAGAGCAGTAAGAATAAATATCAATGTCTATTAGGAAGGAGGGAGTAAACGCTGACCAGCAGGATGTCAGGGGAGGAGTGTTTACAGACTATAAGGCTATTGTTTACAAACTAGGACACTGAAGCCCTTGTCTTCAGACTGGTCACTATGCAGGCTAAAATACACGCAGTAGACTGGATGCCTCTAACACTTACTTAAAGCACAAGGGCAGAAGTGGTACCTAATTTGTCTTTAATAAGTGATGGGTGGATTGAGTGGACTCAGACTACCTATTGGATGAGCCTGCTGTGTGTATGCTCTAGGGATATTTCTAGTGAACATAAAGCACAAGGTCAGAGGTGGTACATAGTTTGTCCTAAATAAATGATGGGTGGATTGAGTGGACTCAGTCTGCCTATTGGATATGCCTGCTGTGTGTATGGTTTAGGGATGTTTCCAGTAAACCCTGTAACTCCCTTGTACCCTGCTAGAGAGAGTGAGTGAGAGAGAGAGAGAGAGAGAGAGATGGAAGGAAATAATGAAGATATTATACTCATTAATCTCACATATTTGCATTCCATAATTGGATTATTGGATTTAGCATGGTCATCCCATTATATCAATTAATATTCACTGCTTTGCATTCTTTGGTTAGATTACTATCCAATACATTCAGTCATGTTCTATTCTATGGAAATGGCTTTTTATGTACATTATCACTTCTACTCATCAGTCTGTTATTATTTGTGTACTCTTTTCTGTGTTTCCATAAATGTATCACCTTTTGGCTAGGGTTGAGGTAGTAAATGATCCTATAGGTTACTCAATCTGCCCTGTTAACTTAGTGTGAACAAAATAAAATAAATAAATAAGTAAATAAAAATCTACAAAAGCCTCACCATTCCCCTTCCTTGCTGTCATTTTTTCTACTAAAAGTAGAACATAATGTTTAACTGTAACTTAAAAAAGTATTGACGTGCATGTGACAACATTGGGGTCTCTGGCCATCTATAGACAGTTGATGTCATGGAGTGTATGATAAGGAATAGTAGGAGTGCCACACTTGGGATTATTGTATTCTGGTACAGTGTGGGTAAGCACTGCTTAGTTAAACACAGTTGTGCTTGTTGTTAGTACATTCACTAGACTGAAATGTTAGATGTGGATGTGAATCCCACTGTATGGGTAAGTGCAGTATCAGGGACTAGTGTATACTGACATTTTTTCAACTCGTATCATTTAAAAAAAAATGCTGACTTCAGAATATAGAATATAGGTTAAGGGTAGTAAAACAGCTGAGAAGACCTAAACTATCTCCGTTCTGTTCTGTTGCAGTAACCATGTTTCTTAATCTAATAATGGCTTACTTTTCCTACTACAACTCAATGAACACAGGCTTGTCAGAGGCTGGGCTAGCTGGGATTATTATCACTGCCAAAATGAGTGCTGAGAAGAACGTAGCAAGTGAATACTAGAATATTTCTGCCATTTATTTTTCCTATTAGTTGCTTTGCTTGTTTTATATGACAAGTATGTTGATCCCAGAGACTTGAATTTACACCCACATATTATATGTGCTTTTCTAAAATCATTTTCTCTGCTATATGTTGCTTTTATTTAAAAAATGTTTTTTCCTTTTCTTTTTTTGGAACTGAAGAAATAGCTCCTGAATAGGGTAATATCTCCAGTATACTTATTCTTTAAATAAAGCTATTTATGAAATATTATTTTACATTTTGATTTTCTAATTTTTTTTTGTTTAACTGTGCACTTATTATCACTTTGCTTACTTTATGCATTTATTTATTTACAAACATCCACTGTTCGCTATATATTTGCTGATGAAGCACAGAATTAAAATATTCTCTGATTAGGGATGCGATCTGTTGTTTTCTAAAGAGATATGCATGCTTATTATTTTTAACTTAATTTCTTTGGTTGCATAGTTACACAACACCCAATGTCATCAGCTTTGAAGGAGTATCAAGTTGGTATGTACACAGAACACAGGAATTTTGGCCAGAACAATGTGAAATTCCCCTGCTGGTTTTTTTTTTTTTTTTTTTGGGGGTGGGGGGTGGGGGGCAAAGAGTAAATTTTTAGTTCTGCACAGTATGAGTTCTGGTTATGTAGTGGATGAAAAAGCAGATTTTAGAGTTTCTTCAGAAGTTACAAAATACTTAGTTGATGAGGTTCTATTTAATATATATTCAGTTTTTCCCCAAATGTTTTTATTAAGGATTTTGAGATATATGGAAATTTTCAAGTCATACCAACTGTATTGTGTCACAGTGACTGTAAAAAAAGGGAAAAATACATATCCATAATATATATATATGATTCAACAATATATAAATAACCCATAACATTAAAAAATAATATTCAAATAATGATGAAATCATAAATCTTTTCAAATCATAAATGTAAGGATTTGCCAAATCTTATTTTGTCTTTTCACATGCTTTTTCAATATCCAGTTTGACCTTTCTTAAGTTGTTTTTTGGGGTCTATATTACGCGATTGAAGACACTTTTCTTCGAACATGTAATATTCGAACCCAAGACATCTAAAACACTAAACCGCGAACAGCCACGTACATGAATTTTTTTCTAGGGAAAAAATTCACGAGGCCACAAACAGACAACACAAACTTCACAATCCTAATCAAGTGGGGGGCTTCACCCACCATACCCCCCGACATGGGGGTCTGCACCCCCCCACACCCCCTAACTAAATATACCAACTGTGAGATCGCTCAACATTGGGGAAAAGGGCAAACTGCGAGAACGGCCAACTGAATTTTTTCCCTAGGAAAAAATTTGCGCACATGGCTATTTGCAGTTCAGTGGTTTCGATGTTTTAGGTTAGAATATTATGCATTTGAAGAAAAGTGTCTTCAATCACGTAATAGGGAACCATTTTTTGATATAATGTTGTGAATAAATGTCACATAAATATTTATCTTTATTCCAGTATGTCTGAATTCTGTGCTTAAGGTTTGCATTAAAGGTTCTCTTTATTCTGTGTAAAAAATTCACAATCAAATAACATATGAATCAGATCCTACATATGCATGTCCATAATTCAATATTTTTAGTACACCTTTTAGCTAAAACATTGCTTTAAAACAAGTGAACTTTATATTTTAGATCTTCATATGTTGAATACCAATTAAATACTCTGAATTATTTACAAAAATTAAATGCCTAGCAAAAAAAAAATCAAAATATCTGTTTTATACAATGTTCCATGGCCTCTACTGCTTGCTGATAATCTTGCAGAGATGTGGAATATAGAACTCATTTTTCTAATATCTGTTTTTTCAAGTATATAAGTATATAAAACCATACTTATTCATTACTATTTTAACCATTTTATTATTTTTGGAATTAAGCATATTCTTTTTCTGCCACTTAGTATGGAATGTTAAATTCTCAAGCTAATAGGTTGAAGGAGTTGTAGTCCAACACAATAGAGAGAATTACTGAGACAGATCATGAGGGAATGTAGAATCCACCACTCCAGTTTTCAGATTACCATATGTCTCCATCATGATGAAAGCAGTGATACTGGCTGCAGAAACTGCACATACTAGCCTCTCTGTCTATTGTGATGTTTTAGAATTTATTTTTTAAAAAACACTTTTCTCCCACATTGCCTGCCTATCATCTTCCCCCCTGTTGGCCGATTGATCTGCTCTTTCCATCATTACTGAGAGTGAGAGTCATCTTGTAGATGGCCATTGTTGTGGTTTGAAGGGCTTTCACTAAGTACTATGCCTCCTGCACGCATTTCTTTTCTGTTTGGGATGGGCACAAATGTCTTTCAAATAATTTTCTGCATGAGTGTGCTATTTATGTAAGCGCTATTAGACCAATCTCTTAATAGATATTTGGTGCACCTTTCTTGAGCCATTAGGCTTTAAAAGTTACAAAATAGCACTTCAAACCAATCTAGCACAGACTTGATGATGATAATTTCTCTGGAAAAAAGGGCTGCTTAAATTACTGTTGAGTATATAAGAAATAAAAATTTGTCTTTGAGGGGACTTTTTTTAAGAAGGGAATGATTGCTTTTCAGATGATATAAAATGTACAACTTGCCTTTGCGTATATAGAAAAAGAAACAGACTGCATTGAGGTGATGCTGTCCAAGAAATAGATATTCCTGAATGTTTAAAAAACTAGTAAAAGAGAAGATGGGACTTGGGACTTATGGATAGGAAGGGGGTGTATCTTTAAATGTTTTGAATGGAAAATTGTGTAATTTGCCAAATCAGTTGAGTACTAGATTTATCTTAAAATATCCTCAAAAAACAAAGTTCTGTTCCTCATGTAAGTTGGAGAATCATTTGAATTTGCAGTGTTTCTCAGAGTGGTTTGATGTATATGGTTAGGAAGGACATGCAAGTCAATGATGTGAAAAATGCACAAAACATGTTTGTGGAGTACATTTGCTCTGGCAGTGTGATGAAAGAAGTTTTTTCCTGCAAGTGAAAATACTGAATATATTTAATAAGATGACCTATTCTAGGGGTAACCATTCTACTTCTTTTTTTAAACATCTGTATTTAGTTTATTTTTACTTTTATTTGTTGAGCAGGTAGAGCACTGATCTCCATGGACATTTTTCAGACAAAGCCAAACAATGCTATCTAGTTAAGTGACTGGCAGTTGTCACACAATTACGCAATAGATGAGATGCTGAGGGAATCAAACCCTGGATCACTGGACCACATGAAACAGTTCATTAACAGCTGCTTAATGCTTTGTAGCAACTGCCAGACAACGTATTAAATCTCATTTTAGACAGTGACGTAGGTACACATACATGAATAAAAGCGAAACCAAGCCATAGTAATATTTCTCATGCAATATAAATATGTTTTGTTTTTAATAATTATCATTCACTCTAACATTACATAAATTGCTTAATTATTGCCTTCCTTTAGACCTCACTCTTCTTCTTAAACATTATTCTGCATGTATTGTTCCCACAAATTCTATTTATTTTCATGAAATTTCCTCCTTTCCTTTTCTATAACTCCTACCTCTATTTCTTTCATCTCCTTTACAATATTGAGTACCTCAGTTGTAGTTGGTTTAGATTTTGATTTCTGTTTTTTAGCAATTGCATTTTTATCAGCTAATAGCATTAAAATTAGTAAGGCCTTACTATGTTTATGAAAATTAGATCCTGTGTCCCAAATCAAATGAATAATTTTCTTAGTTACAAAGATTTGCTCCCCCAACATTTCTGAAAAGTATGAAATAAAAATAAAAAGTCCCAACACAAATGCGCTTTCACCATAAAAGTGGCTTCATCAGATTAATGTTGGTTAATACAAACAACATTTAAATACCCCATCCCCTACCTGCTCACCAATCCATGTTAAATGACATCATCGCATAAGTTAAAAAAAACAGTTGATTATACATGAAATATAAAAACATGCTTGAACCAAAATACAAGATAAAAATGCACTTGTACAATATGCTTAAAGATAAAAAGTGTTGTGATGCTGATATACATTGTTCAATATATAAAAAAAAGAAATTTTATTTAATCACATTTGCTTTAGCCTTAAGTGTAGGAAGAATAACAATACTGTCATTGAGGCCAGGTGGATGCATGGCATTTAGCCTATGTTGCCACATAGTCTCCAAATTTTCCACCTTTAGTTTCAAGTCACCTCCTCTTTCACTACGTTTCACCTTATCAATGACAAAGAAGATAAACTTTTTAAAATTAGTACAACATGTGTTGTGCCTACAGAGTGCATTGTGGGCATCTTTGTTTATGATGGCCCTAACATGTTCAGTAATCCTTTCCCTAAGTCTTTGTATAGTTTTGCCCACATAAAAACTGGTGCAGCTGATACAGGTGGCAACATATACTAACATGTTAGTGTTACAGCTGCACCTTCCTGGGCAGCTCAAAGAACGGCTGTAACCAGGTATGGACACATATGGGCCATCATTGATGTGCTTACATACCCTACAGGTTCCACATTTATACATACTAGATATAAAAGACTTGCAACTAGAATTCTCCATAATGTCCTTAACATTTCTCCCTCGACTGTAAACTATCCTAGGTCTCAGGACAAGAATTTCCTTGCTTGCATCCTTAAGGCCAAAGTGCCATGCATAGTTGATGGCTGAAACAATATCTTGGGAGAGGTGATTGTATCTAAGGACCATTGTTGATGAACCATCAGACTGTTGTTGGGGTGGTTTTACTGGTAACCCAGCATGAAGAATGGGTTGGTAAAGGGTATCTCTCTTCTTTAAAACCTCATGTTTGACCATCAGAATTAATTATAAGGGGTATCCCCTATCTAAAAATATCCCTACAAGTTGAAACAACTCACATTTAAATGTATCAGAGTTGCTCACCAATCTCGACAGTCTGACCATCTGCCCCTTGATAATTCCCTTCTTCTAGTGATAAGGGTGACTACTGCTAAAATGGAGCATGAAATTAGAAAAAGTTTCCTTCCTGTGAATACCACTTTCAAGAATTCCCCTATCAAAATTCAAATGGATATCTAAATAATTTATCTCACACACATGCCAAACATTGGTGAACCTGAAAAAAGTAGTGGTGTTATTTAAAAATTCAAGGAACTCATTAGCCTCCTGTTCAGTCCCTTTCCATAGAATCAGAATGTCGTCCAAGAATCTGTTATATAACAGAATCTTGGACATAAATCGAGATGTGAAGCTGTAATTTACTTCCCAGTATAGAAGTACCAAGTTGGCAAACAAGGGAGCACACTTGGCTCCCATGGTCACTCCTGCAATTTGTTGGTAAATTTCCCCTTCGAAGAACAAAAAATTATTCTTAAGGACCAATTGCATTAGATCAACCAGCAAGTTAATCCTGTTCTTATTGCAAGTTTTGCTATTAACTAAGCTTTCTCTAATGAAATCAAGGCCCTCCTCATGAGGTATGGTATTAAATAAATTTATCATGTCTATAGTAAGAAACATGAAGGGCTCAGATAAATCAACACCCCTTAGTCTTTCTAAGCAATGCCATGAGTCCCTTAAAATATGTTCAGATTCCCCCAAAACTATTTTGGTAAAAGAGTCCACAAAAGCTGCCAATGGCTCAGTTTTAGACCCCTTGTCAGTCACAATAGGTCTAAAAGGGGGTTAGAAGTAGACTTGTGTGTCTTCGGTATGCCGAAAATTACTGGAATAACAGGATGTGGAACCAACAGGTACTTATGTTCTTCCTCATCTAACATACCCTGAAATAGTGCATCTAACAAAAACAAATCACTTTTCGAATAGGCCCTGTTAACCTCATTGATACTGGCCCACATATAAGTAGACTGGTCATTTAAAATTTCAGACATCCTAAAGGCATAGTCATAGTGTGACATAATGACCATGCCCCCACCTTTGTCAGGTTTCATCAAACGTAACTCATGATTGTTAGCTAAACTAAATAGTATCTTTCTCTCATCAGCGACCAAGTTATCTTGAACTTTTTTATTTTTGTTAGAATTCAAAATCCTTCTCATTTCGGCTTCACAGAGCCTCTCAAAAACTAATAGGTCTACATTTGGAGGTACTATGAATAAGCTACTTCTGTGCAATGAAACTTTGTCCTTGGTTAAAGAATTACCATTAAAAAATAATTTTAAATTAAGCTGTCTAGTGTACAGTTTCAAATTGATCAACACATCAGCAATAGCCAAGGAAAACTCAGGAACAAAAGTTGTACCCTTGCTTAATAAACTGTGATGAACATTGTTAATAGTCATTGCAGTATAATTGTAGATAGTGAAGTCATCTTTCATAAATGTATCACAATGTGAGGGTTCAACAGGTACATCACAATCAACAAAGGACTCACAGTCACCCAGTACTTCATCCGAGTATAAACTCCCACTGTCCAGTGATACACTTAATTGGCCCCTTGGCCCCTGTTGTTCTTGTAGTGGTAACTCTTGTTGTAATAGTTCCCATTGTTGTGTAACCTGCTGTTGTTGTATTGGCCCCCATTCCCTCTGTTCCTCAACCTCTCGGACCTTCTCAGCCCGTTGTTCTTCTCCAAAACATGCTCGTTGTTTAATTCAGACACCTCAGTATTGTCAATAGACCCAGTCTGAATTGGACCCACATAGAAACCCACACCCCTCTTAGGGTCCTTTGCACCAATAGGGTATGAACAGTCATTTTGATAGTCATTGTCCCTAATCAATTTTTTTGTTTAGTGTTCATACTGTTTTTCACAAAGTTATCAGCATCCTTTAAAATCTGGTTGTATTTATTAAGATATTCGCTAAACAACAAATCTTTAACAATATTCTGATGTATAGAATTCAGTTCATCCTCCTGGACTGCCAAACTGCAAGTATTGTGCTTTATAATAATTTTTAACATGTCCAAACCTGTATTGTTGAAAAGTTCAACAAGTTCACTGTAAGTAGTGGAACTAACCTCAATTCCCATGGGTAGCTTCCGTATCCGAAGACCTTTAGGAACATGCTTTAATGATATGGATTTGTTCAGAAAGGCATTATCCAGCTGAAGACTTTTAAACTTTTTTATTCTTTAATCAAAAGAATCCAACTGCTTGCTCAAAGTGGGCCGCTCATTTCTCTCCTCATTCAAGTCCGAGAAACTTGCTGTGGACAACCTAAGCCATTCGCTGAAGTCCCGCCCTTGAGCCGACTGCTGTTGAGTGGATTGGCCAGGCACCCTTCTTCCTTCCTCAGGGGGCGTATGCAGAGTGTACAGCTCGGCTTGTATGCTTGTAAGAGTAACATTATTTGAACTCAGAGCAGCAACCGTTTATCCCCTTGAAATAAATGCTGTTAATTTCTGCACAGAGGATGTTAATTCTCCTATTAAAGCTTCCATCTGTCAAATGGATATAGCACTAAAAAGTGCTCCATTAAACGTCAACCACGTCGGTCAGGAAAAATAAACTGTCACAAAAACACCAAGTCTTCCAACGAAGCAAAAACAATGAAATAAAAATAAAAAAGTCCCAACACAAACGTAGTTTCACGGATTTAAAAGCACAAAACACAGAAATCCCAACGACTGAGCGCTTTCACCATAAAAATGGCTTCATCAGAGTAACGTTGGTTAATACAAATAACATTTAAATACCCCATCCCCTACCTGCTGACCAATCCACATTAAAGGACATCATCGCATAAATTTAAAAAAACAGTTGATTATACATGAAATATAAAAACATGCTTGAACCAAAATACAAGATAAAAATACACTTGTACAATATGCTTAAAGATAAAAAGTGTTGTGTTGCTGATATACATTGTTGAATATATAAAAAAATAAATTTTATTTAATCACATTTGCTTTAGCCTTAAGTTTAGGAAGAATAGCAATACCGTCATTGAGGCCAGGTGGATGCATGGCATTTAGCCTAAGTTGCCACATAGTCTCCAAATTTTCCACCTTTAGTTTTTGAAAAGTGCTCTGTAGTGAATTTTTAAAATCTGCCAACTTATAATATTGCCTAAAAGGATGTTCCCAATTACCTGTTTATTTTCCATTGTGATTCCAGCATGTGCTATCTACCTAATGAAAATTTATCTAAAGTTTGCTTGGTGTACACAAATACCACTGCAGACACTTCCAAGCAAAAGTACTAAACCTTCTGGAGTTTGCTGCATACTTGGGAGCATTTAGATGCCATTCTGTTGTCCCTTTTATAAATTAATTTTCCATTCTCTCTTCTCAATCTTTCCTACCCTCTTCTGATTGAATCTTTAGCTAGTTAGCATGCAATATTTTTATGCCGTACTAATTATACCTTTTTAGCAGCATCTTCTTTTCTAGCCTCAACTAAAAATAAAACCAGAACTGGTATTGTACTTAACACTCCCCTATCTGTTTTTCTTTCCATATACTCTATCAATTCCTGTTAGGGAAGTCAGTCTCTAACCTGCAGTCCAAACTTCTGCTTGGCCTTATCCTACTCTTTTATCTTTCCTTCTCTAGTTATTTGCTCCCTGTACTATGATTCCTTTGATAACTTTCTCCTGAAAATTCCAGCCCCCTTTTCCCTATTTCCTATACTCCTGCTGAATGTCATCCCTATTGGTAGGATCTCCTTTCTCCATTCCTGTATTGGCTTAATTCTTACAATATCCTCTGCTACATTATAAATATCAATATAATATTCTGTATGGTTGTTGTTATTCTCCTTAAGTGTCTGCTTCCAAAATCCTGTTCTCTTCTGATTACTTCTTTTTTGTTTCATTATCATCCCTTTCCACTTTTATTTATAACTTTCTGTTTGTGTTATATGTATAAACCTTAACTGCATAGCTCTAAAGTATCCTCTCAAATCAGGTAATCCTGAGTTACCTTGTCCTAAGGGAAGAACCAACTTATGCTGCTTAACTCTTCCCCTCCCAAATAAATTCCTTTAGTACTTCATTAATTATTATCCACAGCATCTCCTCTGGTTGATAAAGCTAATGCTGACCTGTATATTCATTCATCATTCATTATTCATTAGACTATAACTAAGCTAACTCTGCCCTCCAGCCATTTTAAAGCCAGCCATATATCCCTTGTGAGACTCAAACACTGCACCTTGCGTTTGTAAGGCAAACACCTTAACCATATAAAACTAAAGTGACTAAAAACAGTTTTGCATCTTTTCATCCATCATTCTAATCAAGAGCTTTCAGTTTCTCAGTTTTTCTATTATCTTTTGTTTAGTCTCTTCCCACATATCCTTAGCTACCATAGTAGACTCTTTTTTTAATCCATGCATCTAAATCCTTCATCTTATCATGCTACCATAAATATAAATATTGCTGTACCAGTTAACATTTTGGTACATAGTTTACTGCAATAACTTTTGTTTTGTCTTCATTCATTTTTTTTTACCAAAATGCCCTCTTCTGGATTTATCAAGTATAAAGTAATATAATTTGCAAATAAGGCTAACTTTTCTTGATTACAGTACCATTCATTTCCTTGAATGTTGGAGTCCCTTATTTTCTTTGCCTGTGTCTCTAAATATAAAGCAAAGAACAAATGGGAAAGGGGACAAGCCTGTCTGGCTTCTCTATTCAAATGCAACTTGTTGGAGAAGTGACCTCCCACCTGAATTATTTCTTATGGCCCTTCATATGTCCTCCTAACTAACCATATTATTCTATCAGGGAATTCAAACACTTTCATTGCTCTGCTCATAAAATCCCAGCTGATTCAGTCAAATCCTTTCTCTGCATTAAGATTCATCAACACTAGTGGCATTTTCCTATACCCTGTTTCCCTTTGGATCATTGTTTTTCTGTTAATGTTATCAAATGTTTGTCTCTCCTTCTCTAAATCACATTGATCCATATCTATCAATGTTGACAACCTATTTTTTAATCTCTTAGCTAGTATAAAAATGAACATGTTGTAGTCATTATTTAAAATTGAAACGGGGCTACATAAAGCTGGATCTGAAGGGTCTTTACCATCTTTGGGTAGTATATCCGCCATCATTTTCTTCCAAGATGCTACTACTTCCTGTTTTTTTAAATACTGTTAAATGAACATTCATTTTTTTTTCATTTTTCCCTTTTGCTTCATTCTTTTTTGGCTACCCCAGTACCTCCATCCATGACTGGGTCTATCAGCCCTATTTTGGGAATATGCAGGGTGGGGTCTGAAAATGCCCTGTATGCCAGTCATAGAGTTCCCCTCAAAAACCTGTACGAGACAGACTACAGGGATAGGGCCTTGAGGCTGTCTGCTTCAGACATATTACTTATGCCCTATATTATTTTAGTGAGAAACCTCTGTGGACATCCCAGTTGTTGGATATACATTTTTAGGTACATTCCAAAGTTACATTGTACTCAAGGATAGGTCTGATGAATGCCAAATACAGTTGAACAATGACTTCCTTGGACTTCAATGCCATACCTTTCTTTATAATTTGCACAATATAGAATGATTTCCTCACTACTGTAGATACATGATGGCCAAAGGCTAGATTACTGTCTATGTGTGCTCCACTCTAAGGGGTGTGTTGTTAATATGATAGTTACCAGGGGTGGATGACTTCCTGAAGGATACTGTATGCATTCCTTAGCATTTAGTTTTAGTCCATGGCACTGACATCAGTTGCTTGTCTGTGTCAGCCCTTCCTGGAGAAAATTTGTGTCAATGTGGGATTCAATGACAGCTCCTAATTTCCAATCTTCTGCAAATTTAGTCAGCCAGAGGGCATTGACATTGGCCTTGACTTCAGAGAAGTAAATGCTGAAAAGGAGTGGTCCAAGAACTGATTCCTGAAGGACTCCACCTGTGACTGGCCTCTTTGCAGAGGTAGACTCCCCAATTCTAACTTCCTGGGTCCTGTCTGTGAGCCACTTGGCTATCCAACTGGTGTCATAGAGGTTTGTACATAACCTGTTGAGTTTGCAAACAATGCCCGAGTGGGGTATTGTGACAAATGCCTTGGCCAGGTCAAGGTAGACAGTGTAAACCATTTTGCCCTCAACCATTGCTTTGGTGACATTCTGAAAGAAGTCCACCAGGTTGAGTAGGCATGACCAATGCTTGACATAACGAAATTGGGTTGGGTTCAGTGTCTGCAGGTTTACTATATCACTGTTGATAATTTCCATCATAATTCTTTCCATGGCTTTATATATAAGACTAGTGAGACTTATGGTCTGTAGTTTCCAGGGTGTGTAGAAGGCCCACCTTTGTGGAGTGGGATGACTGTTGCAGTTTTCCATTCCTGAGGCACAAAGCCTGTTTAGAGGCTACAGTTAAATAGCAATTCTACAGGTACTGCTAGGTCATATTCAGTGCTATTTAGAAGGCATCCTGGGATATTGTCTGGGTCAATTGATGCAGTGTTCTTGGCCTTAGAGAGATCATTAAGGACCTGTTCCCTAGTGATAGCAGAAGGAGTTATATTTGATGGTATTTCTTGACGGAAGGTTGAGGGGAGAGAGGAGTAAAGCTGGAGCTGAATTTATCAGCCAGGAGGTTTGCTATATGTTCTGGCTCAGTATACACGGCTCCATTTACAATGAGCTCTGCACACAATTGTGTATTGCATTTGAGGTTGTGGACAAAGCTAAATAATTCCTTGTGGTTGCCCTTTGCCTGAGAGGCCAAATTTACCTCAAATTTGGCTTTGGTAGATTTTATTTGTCCTCTGAGTTCTTTGTTTAGTTTGATGAAATTACTCTTATCCTGCTGGGTGCTGCACCTCCTAATTTTTCTTATGATTTTCTTCCTTCTGTTATACAGTCTATTGATTGTGTGATTCTACCTGGGTGGCTTGTTTTTTGAGTTAGTTCCGTACTTCTTCCTGGTGGGTACAGCTGCCTCTATGTAGCTTTTAACATGCTTGTACATGGTTTCTTTGAGCAGTTTTGCATAGCCAGCAGCGTTCTTATGGTTTATGGGGGTTTGAAATTTTGCCAAGTTATCACTTAATAGCAGGAGGTTAGCTGTAGAGTAGTTTCTGAATATTCCAGGTTTAGCTGGAGGTCCAGGTTTTATTTGAATTTCAAAGGAGGCCATTTTGTGGTCTAACCATACCAGGGAAGACATTACAGTAGGGATGTGCAGCAGTCTCCCAAATTAGAGAGTACCAGATCCAGTATTGTTGCACTCCTGGTTGGTGTATTGACTATCTGGTCCAGGGAGTTTCTGTTTACAAAATCCAGGAATCTCTGTGCCTGTACATTTGGTGTCGATTAGGATTCCCAATTAATAGTGGGGTAATTAAAGTCGCCCATGAATATGGTATTGGGTTGGATGGTGAGTGTTTCCAATAAGTTTAAATACCTGGTATGTGTTTTCAGGGTTATATAGGGGGACCTATAGCTTGCACGGAAGTGGAAACAAGAATAATTTCTTGAAATCAATGTGTACTGCATTTTAGGGTGTTTCTTATTTTCCCCCAGTGCTGTATAACAATGATGTTGGTATATATTGGTTCAGGTGGTGTGCCACCCCCCCTCCCCGCCGTATAAAAAAACTCATTCTAATCTGCACCATTAGGATATGTTATTTCAGATTTCTTTCAGTGGTGATTGTCAAAGTAGTTCCTAAGTAATTAAATCCATGTCCTACATAGTAGAAGCCATATTGCAATGATGGATTAACATTTTCCATTTACCTCTGCACTTTATACATGGGAGGTGTCAAGAACTCCCTTAAGGATACATAAGGGGTATAGAGAATATTCCATTTAATTTTCCATTGCTAAGTATTTGTTTTATTTCATGGATGTACTATAGATTGTTGTTACAGACTAAAAAAATGGACCCCATTTTACTGCCAGTTGTGCTTAGTATCTTACACTTCTACTTTTCTTTTTTATAAACTATGTTAAGACAAGTGGTATCTCTATGGCTGCTCTTTCTTGACCCTTCCTTTCAAAACATTTCCATCTCAATAGGTACAATCTCTTGAGGGTTAGCCTACCCCAGTAAAGTGGTGGAACAACATACACTGCTTTACTGCAATACAATTGTTAGCATTGCCTCTTCTCCAAGCACTCATTTCTGAACAACTCAGGCATTCATACCTACCCTTTTTTAGTTCACTGCTAAACACAGGCCTTAACTGATTAACTCCCAAGACAGTGGGAGTTTTGTCCCACTTCACTCTCCTGATATCTGCCCACTGTCACACTTCCCAAGATACACTTTTTAAAACACACTACCGTAAAAGCATGTAACCCTCTTTTCTCACTGCCACCATAGTCAATACTACAATATTAATGGAAATCTTAACTCCTACTTTTATATCTACCTGTAGAAACACAGTAGCCATCCAGTCAGTAAAGCTTTCCTCTTTCCACAACTTAGCCTGTTCTACCTCCTTCTTCTTTCCTCTTCACCCTCATCCCCCCGTACAACCAATAACAAACATCTTCATAAAACACTTATGCAACTAATCATCATAGCACTATGTATTAACCTATTTCTGTAACTTCCTCAACAAAAAACCACCACCACCACAACCCCCCCCCACTAATCAGACCAAAGCTATCCCCCTGCTTACTACTGTCTGAATCTCTCTTCAACATGAATACTAAGACTCAAAATCATTTTTCTGTCTGCCTAAATTCACTGAAGACCTCCTTCAGACTATCCCCTATAATCTTTATATTCCTTCTTAAGAGTAACATTGAACCCAATTCACGCCCAACAGCTCCCTTTCCTCAACATTAGACCTGTGCCATCCTCAATGCAAATAGCATCAGAAGCAAGCTATACCACATAAGTGCTTTTATTTCCCAGAACAACCCAGATATTCTAGCAGTCACAGAATGCTGGTCAAAAATGACTCTGACAACTTCCAATACTTTCTAACCTCCTTCAAGTATGTCAGTGATGCCAGACCACAAAAACAATCGGGGGGGGGGGGCCTCTAATTTTGTACAACAATAATGTAAACCTGGAAGTTATTACTGAAGGAAACTCCTCCTCAGACTCTGGTACTAACTGCATTTTCCTACAATTTTGAGTTATAAAAGGCCAACCACTACTGATTACTATAGCCTATCTACTACCCCCTGCATCCCTAGATAAATTCAAATCACTCATCACTAACATCCTTAATAACATTCCCAGATATAATAACATTATCATTCTAGGTGACTTCAGTCTTAACTATCGCAGCCGTCTTTCACCTGACATGGGTATTTTCCTAGCAGACCTAGGTCTTCTTCAACTCATAAAAGAACCAAAAAGACTTAAACTTAGGTCCTCCAAATACTCCACACTTGATCTGATTATTACAAATATACCAAACTCCATCACCAACATAAACATTTTGCCACCATTACCAAGCAACCACTGCCCAATCACCTTTACAGTTTCAGCCATCGTAAAAAACTAATAACAATATTAAAACCCTTCAGAAGCCAGAATAGCATAAATACACAAAAATTCAGAACCTTTCTGACAGCCCACAGATGGAACCATATACTCTCCTTACATGACCCTAACATACCAGCTATAAGCCAAACCAACTTTCTACTCCAGCTGCAAGACAAATTCTTCTCATTTATCCACAGACTTTATAAATTCACCAAGACTGAATCACTATCCACTGAACTCAAACATCTTTTAACTCTAAGGGACAACGCATGGCAAAATGGAAACAGATCCCAAAGCTAACAACCACACCTCATTTATAGTCTTGCATAATGTATCCAAAAATCCATCGAAAGGTGTAAATGAAATCTCCAAGCAAAGAAACAAGTTATCCTCTTACATTCCCCCAATCACATTTGGAAAGAGGTTAACCTACTTACAGGAAGAAAATCTCATCATGATACTGTATATGCAAACACCATTCAATGTGCTACAGCAAAACTTTCTCCAGAGGATTTCCTTAAAGAACTTAGCAATCTCCTATCAATAAACTCCACGTCTCCCACAGATTAAGCATTGCCCACCCCACCACCATTCATCCCCCTCTTCCAGTTCAAATGCATATGTCCCAAAGAAGTCTCTATTTGATCTGAAAATATTTTCAATGGCACTCATACCTTTCAACTGTCCAGATTTTCATAGAATGTCCAGATTTTCACAGAATGTCCAGATTTTTGACTCATATTTTTAGTCTGTTCCTCATAAAATTTGTGATTTTTTTATCAAATCCCTGAGGATTAAAGTCACTAAATAATAACATATATTTGAGTTTCAGGTGTCATATCCTTCAGAAAATGCATACCAAGACAAATCCTGTTATTCAAATAACTTTCTAAGTTTATAAGACAAATATTTAAAATTTGTCCCTCTTTTTGGGCCTTTGTCCCCCCATTATTTTAGGCTTTGTCCAGATTTCTTGCTGTAGGAGATTGAGAGGTATAATGGCACCCCTTCTGGATCTAACATCATAAACCCCTGGTTCATATATCATTGCAGAGATCATCTGTGGCATCCTCTCACCACATATATAATCTATGTCTCGCACAAAACATGCAACAGATTTGTAAAGCTGTTCTAATTAGACCCCCTTCCCCAGCAAACCAACCCAAAAGATACCTCTCATTTCCATCCAATAGCCGCTCTCTCACTCTTGTCAAACTTTTTAAAAATATAGTCTGCATCCAATTCTCCCTCTATATCCATCAGTACCTACAAACAATTTGGATTATGACCTGAATGAAGTACTATGACAGCCCTTTGGTCCCTAACTGGCAGCATCTTACTAAACTCTGATATGGCCTCCTTACAGGTGCCCCTGACAAAAGCATTTGACCTCATTGACCACTATCTTCTCCAAAATAAACTAATTGAAATTGGCATCAGTACAAACTCTGCTCCCTGGTTTAAAAATGTTCTCAGTGACAGACACGTCAGAGTTAAAATAGGATCCTCCCAATCAGAATCTGGACCTATTACCAAAGGTGTATCACAAGGATCCATTTTTGCCCCCTTCTTCTGCTCCATATCCATTAAAAAACTTCCTTGTGACCTCCCCCATGTCCCATGTATCCTCTATGCTGATGACATGGTCATTTACCACTCAGACCACTCTCATACCAACATTCAATGTCAGACTTACTTGAGCCCCACAAATGTCTCACAAATCATAAACTACTTCTCAACCCCACCAATACCAATACTTTTTGGAACTCCACAGAAAATTCACTAAGCGACTATCTCTTTAACTATCTTTGACCTACACAACCATTCCATAAAGACAGCCTCCCCCTTCAAATACCTAGGACTATGACTTGATTAATCACTAAACTTCCATTTCCACATAAGCAAAATGAGAGCCAAAATATAAAAAAGCCACTCTTTTCTATCACAACTGGCCAGAGCAGCCATTGGCAAAGGAGTTCTCCTCTCTCAACTTAAATATGAGCTACCAATGTTTGCTTCTGTCTCCAAGAAAAACATTGCCACACTCCAGACTATCTCTAACAGCATCTGCTGATTCCTTATAAACTGTCCTCACTGTGAGCATCACTGTATCACCCTAGAAAAAGCCAAATGGCTACCCATAAAACAAAGCTCTAACCTAAGATTCCAGCTCTGCAAACTACTCCAGTTCCACACATTTTCTCCACTTGCAGCTAGACCTGACAACATAGCCTCTTTGTACAACCTGAGACACCACTCACAAACCAGACCAACTCTCATTACTCCTAGAACCACACTCCACAGCACTGCACATGCATTGTCCTCTCAGGCAACTACTCTTTGGCAGTCTCTCCCCCCCTGACATTAAGGAAATCAACACTTATTCTAAACTCAGAATGCAACTCAAAAAGCATTTATTTATCCAGGCCAAATGCTCCTGCTTCAGCACAGGATATATCACCTAACCTATCTCCTTTCTGAGTCTCTTCTCTCTCAAGATTCACTGATGATTGATCCGATTTCAAAACTAAAGTAAATATTGCACATTTTACTCTGCTTGATTGTATACTGCACTGTGGTTGTTTACTACAATGTGTATACATATTTTTTCTATGTAATTACTCTGAACTACTCTATTGCTGCTTACATTTATGTACATTTTGTTTATGAAATGCTTTGCATTTCACCCTGGTTGAGCTTGAAACTGGTCTATATGGATCAGTGCACTACCTTGCTAAACACATATAAATGTATAGATTTGTGAAAAATACGTATATAGTAATTTTTGTTAGTGAATACTGCCATAAGGAAGCATGACTTTTTCAAGTTCCAGATTGTCAAATGTTTCTTATGTGACTTTGATGCACCAAAACCCTATTCTGTTAAAGGATTAATTTCCCAAATAACAGAACACAGTTCATTCTTATTTATTCTGTTGCACGATTCCCTATGGCTGTGTGATTTTGTGTATATAGGTATGGATATGGTAATAAGGTAAAGTCCCCATCAGAACAAAATGTTTTTATTGATTTTTTCTTGTGTTTTAGTGTAGTTTGCTGTATCATTATGGTGCTGCCTTTTTTCAGTTGTATTTTTAATCTCTGCACGTCTGAAGTGCCACTTCTTTTGTGATGTTTTGACATTCAGTGGCTCACCTTCCCAGATAGGTTCATAGGTTCATAGGTTTATACTAGGCTATCTGCCCTATGGCATTTATATAAGCCTAGCCCAAATTTTTGTGGCTTACGCCATCCCTTATATGAAAAAATACTGTGCCCATTAGTTTGTTGTGCCTCTGTCCAGCAGTGACACAGAGATGATTCCCGGGATAAACCTACGATCTCCCATCCACAGGTCAAGAT